>NW_028187362.1:600000-788000 GCF_964204655.1 Triturus cristatus
TGCCAAGCCATGCCTTCCCTGGACCGGAAACAAGCTTCCTAGGACCGGTTTCTGGCATTTCAGCCGTCTTCAGCCAGGCTTGCTTGAATCCAGTGGCAAAGTGAGCAAGGGACTCACGTCTGAGCATACCCTGCCAACTTATGGCGAACAAAGCGGTACAAAAGAGGATGGCGATGGACAGAGCATCAGAACCAATCAAACACTCACACCCAGTCAACAGACTTGGGTTTGATCCATCGCCGTTCTTTAGCCCACTCTGCCACCCCAGTTCAGACATGGCCATATGCAAATCAGTCTGACCCTGTGCCTCATGGGAACAGTCCAGCCCGAACTGCCAAGCCATGCCTTCCCTGGACCAGAAACAAGCTTCCTAGGACCGGTTTCTGGCATTTCAGCCGTCTTCAGCCAGGCTTGCTTGAATCCAGTGGCAAGGTGAGCAAGGGACTCACGTCTGAGCATACCCTGCCAACTTATGGCGAACAAAGCGGTACAAAAGAGGGTGGCGATGGACGGAGCATCAGAACCAATCAAACACTCACACCCAGTCAACAGACCTGGGTTTGATCCATCACCGTTCTTTAACCTACTCTGCCACCCCAATTCAGACATGGCCATATGCAAATCAGTCTGACCCTGTGCCTCATGGGAACAGTCCAGCCCGAACTGCCAAGCCATGCATTCCCTGGACCGGAAACAATCTTCCTAGGACCGGTTTCTGGCATTTCAGCCGTCTTCAGCCAGGCTTGCTTGAATCCAGTGGCAAAGTGAGCAAGGGACTCACGTCTGAGCATACCCTGCCAACTTATGGCGAACAAAGCGGTACAAAAGGGGGTGGTGATGGACGGAGCATCAGAACCAATCAAACACTCACACCCAGTCAACAGATCTGGGTTTGATCCATCACCGTTCTTTAGCCCACTCTGCCACCCCAGTTCAGACATGGCCATATCCAAATCAGTCTGACCCTGTGCCTCATGGGAACAGTCCAGCCCGAACTGCCAAGCCATGCCTTCCCTGGACCGGAAACAAGCTTCCTAGGACCGGTTTCTGGCATTTCAGCCGTCTTCAGCCAGGCTTGCTTGAATCCAGCGGCAAAGTGAGCAAGGAACTCACGTCTGAGCATACCCTGCCAACTTATGGCGAACAAAGCGGTACAAAAGGGGGTGGTGATGGACGGAGCATTAGAACCAATCAAACACTCACACCCAGTCAACAGATCTGGGTTTGATCCATCACCGTTCTTTAGCCCACTCTGCCACCCCAGTTCAGACATGGCCATATGCAAATCAGTCTGACCCTGTACCTCATGGGAACAGTCCAGCCCGAACTGCCAAGCCATGCCTTCCCTGGACCGGAAACAAGCTTCCTAGGACCGGTTTCTGGCATTTCAGCCGTCTTCAGCCAGGCTTGCTTGAATCCAGTGGCAAAGTGAGCAAGGGACTCACGTCTGAGCATACCCTGCCAACTTATGGCGAACAAAGCGGTACAAAAGGGGGTGGTGATGGACAGAGCATCAGAACCAATCAAACACTCACACCCAGTCAACAGATCTGGGTTTGATCCATCACCGTTCTTTAGCCCACTCTGCCACCCCAGTTCAGACATTGCCATATGCAAATCAGTCTGACCCTGTGCCTCATGGGAACAGTCCAGCCCGAACTGCCAAGCCATGCCTTCCCTGGACCGGAAACAAGCTTCCTAGGACCGGTTTCTGGCATTTCAGCCGTCTTCAGCCAGGCTTGCTTGAATCCAGTGGCAAAGTGAGCAAGGGACTCACGTCTGAGCATACCCTGCCAACTTATGGCAAACAAAGCGGTACAAAAGGGGGTGGTGATGGACGGAGCATCAGAACCAATCAAACACTCACACCCAGTCAACAGATCTGGGTTTGATCCATCACCGTTCTTTAGCCCACTCTGCCACCCCAGTTCAGACATGGCCATATGCAAATCAGTCTGACCCTGTGCCTCATGGGAACAGTCCAGCCCGAACTGCCAAGCCATGCCTTCCCTGGACCGGAAACAAGCTTCCTAGGACCGGTTTCAGGCATTTCAGCCGTCTTCAGCCAGGCTTGCTTGAATCCAGTGGCAAAGTGAGCAAGGGACTCACGTCTGAGCATACCCAGCCAACTTATGGCGAACAAAGCGGTACAAAAGAGGGTGGCGATGGACAGAGCATCAGAACCAATCAAACACTCACACCCAGTCAACAGACCTGGGTTTGATCCATCACCGTTCTTTAGCCCACTCTGCCACCCCAGTTCAGACATGGCCATATGCAAATCAGTCTGACCCTGTGCCTCATGGGAACAGTCCAGCCCGAACTGCCAAGCCATGCCTTCCCTGGACCGGAAACAAGCTTCCTAGGACCGGTTTCTGGCATTTCAGCTGTCTTCAGCCAGGCTTGATTGAATCCAGTGGCAAAGTGAGCAAGGGACTCACGTCTGAGCATACCCTGCCAACTTATGGCGAACAAAGCGGTACAAAAGAGGGTGTCGATGGACGGAGCATCAGAACCAATCAAACACTCACACCCAGTCAACAGACCTGGGTTTGATTCATCACCGTTCTCTAGCCCACTCTGCCACCCCAGTTCAGACATGGCCATATGCAAATCAGTCTGACCCTGTGCCTCATGGGAACAGTCCAGCCCGAACTGCCAAGCCATGCCTTCCCTGGACCGGAAACAAGCTTCCTAGGACCAGTTTCTGGCATTTCAGCCGTCTTCAGCCAGGCTTGCTTGAATCCAGTGGCTTAGTGAGCAAGGGACTCACGTCTGAGCATACCCTGCCAACTTATGGCGAACAAAGCGGTACAAAAGGGGGTGGCGATGGACGGAGCATCAGAACCAATCAAACACTCACACCCAGTCAACAGACCTGGGTTTGATCCATCCCCGTTCTTTAGCCCACTCTGCCACCCCAGTTCAGACATGGCCATATGCAAATCAGTCTGACCCTGTGCCTCATGGGAACAGTCCAGCCCGAACTGCCAAGCCATGCCTTCCCTGGACAGGGAACAAGCTTCCTAGGACCGGTTTCTGGCATTTCAGCCGTCTTCAGCCAGGCTTGCTTGAATCCAGTGGCAAAGTGAGCAAGGGACTCACGTCTGAGCATACCCTGCCAACTTATGGCGAACAAAGCGGTACAAAAGGGGGTGGTGATGGACGGAGCATCAGAACCAATCAAACACTCACACCCAGTCAACAGATCTGGGTTTGATCCATCACCGTTCTTTAGCCCACTCTGCCACCCCAGTTCAGACATGGCCATATGCAAATCAGTCTGACCCTGTGCCTCATGGGAACAGTCCAGCCCGAACTGCCAAGCCATGCCTTCCCTGGACCGGAAACAAGCTTCCTAGGACCGGTTTCTGGCATTTCAGCCGTCTTCAGCCGGGCTTGCTTGAATCCAGTGGCAAAGTGAGCAAGGGACTCACGTCTGAGCATACCCTGCCAACTTATGGCGAACAAAGCGGTACAAAAGAGGGTGTCGATGGACGGAGCATCAGAACCAATCAAACACTCACACCCAGTCAACAGACCTGGGTTTGATTCATCACCGTTCTCTAGCCCACTCTGCCACCCCAGTTCAGACATGGCCATATGCAAATCAGTCTGACCCTGTGCCTCATGGGAACAGTCCAGCCCGAACTGCCAAGCCATGCCTTCCCTGGACCGGAAACAAGCTTCCTAGGACCAGTTTCTGGCATTTCAGCCGTCTTCAGCCAGGCTTGCTTGAATCCAGTGGCTTAGTGAGCAAGGGACTCACGTCTGAGCATACCCTGCCAACTTATGGCGAACAAAGCGGTACAAAAGGGGGTGGCGATGGACGGAGCATCAGAACCAATCAAACACTCACACCCAGTCAACAGACCTGGGTTTGATCCATCACTGTTCTTTAGCCCACTCTGCTACCCCAGTTCAGACATGGCCATATGCAAATCAGTCTGACCCTGTGCCTCATGGGAACAGTCCAGCCCGAACTGCCAAGCCATGCCTTCCCTGGACCGGAAACAAGCTTCCTAGGACCAGTTTCTGGCATTTCAGCCGTCTTCAGCCAGGCTTGCTTGAATCCAGTGGCTTAGTGAGCAAGGGACTCACGTCTGAGCATACCCTGCCAACTTATGGCGAACAAAGCGGTACAAAAGGGGGTGGCGATGGACGGAGCATCAGAACCAATCAAACACTCACACCCAGTCAACAGACCTGGGTTTGATCCATCCCCGTTCTTTAGCCCACTCTGCCACCCCAGTTCAGACATGGCCATATGCAAATCAGTCTGACCCTGTGCCTCATGGGAACAGTCCAGCCCGAACTGCCAAGCCATGCCTTCCCTGGACAGGGAACAAGCTTCCTAGGACCGGTTTCTGGCATTTCAGCCGTCTTCAGCCAGGCTTGCTTGAATCCAGTGGCAAAGTGAGCAAGGGACTCACGTCTGAGCATACCCTGCCAACTTATGGCGAACAAAGCGGTACAAAAGGGGGTGGTGATGGACGGAGCATCAGAACCAATCAAACACTCACACCCAGTCAACAGATCTGGGTTTGATCCATCACCGTTCTTTAGCCCACTCTGCCACCCCAGTTCAGACATGGCCATATGCAAATCAGTCTGACCCTGTGCCTCATGGGAACAGTCCAGCCCGAACTGCCAAGCCATGCCTTCCCTGGACCGGAAACAAGCTTCCTAGGACCGGTTTCTGGCATTTCAGCCGTCTTCAGCCGGGCTTGCTTGAATCCAGTGGCAAAGTGAGCAAGGGACTCACGTCTGAGCATACCCTGCCAACTTATGGCGAACAAAGCGGTACAAAAGAGGGTGTCGATGGACGGAGCATCAGAACCAATCAAACACTCACACCCAGTCAACAGACCTGGGTTTGATTCATCACCGTTCTCTAGCCCACTCTGCCACCCCAGTTCAGACATGGCCATATGCAAATCAGTCTGACCCTGTGCCTCATGGGAACAGTCCAGCCCGAACTGCCAAGCCATGCCTTCCCTGGACCGGAAACAAGCTTCCTAGGACCAGTTTCTGGCATTTCAGCCGTCTTCAGCCAGGCTTGCTTGAATCCAGTGGCTTAGTGAGCAAGGGACTCACGTCTGAGCATACCCTGCCAACTTATGGCGAACAAAGCGGTACAAAAGGGGGTGGCGATGGACGGAGCATCAGAACCAATCAAACACTCACACCCAGTCAACAGACCTGGGTTTGATCCATCACTGTTCTTTAGCCCACTCTGCTACCCCAGTTCAGACATGGCCATATGCAAATCAGTCTGACCCTGTGCCTCATGGGAACAGTCCAGCCCGAACTGCCAAGCCATGCCTTCCCTGGACAGAGAACAAGCTTCCTAGGACCGGTTTCAGGGATTTCAGCCGTCTTCAGCCAGGCTTGCTTGAATCCAGTGGCAAAGTGAGCAAGGGACTCACGTCTGAGCATACCCTGCCAACTTATGGCGAACAAAGCGGTACAAAAGGGGGTGGTGATGGACGGAGCATCAGAACCAATCAAACACTCACACCCAGTCAACAGATCTGGGTTTGATCCATCACCGTTCTTTAGCCCACTCTGCCACCCCAGTTCAGACATGGCCATATGCAAATCAGTCTGACCCTGTGCCTCATGGGAACAGTCCAGCCCGAACTGCCAAGCCATGCCTTCCCTGGACCGGAAACAATCTTCCTAGGACCGGTTTCTGGCATTTCAGCCGTCTTCAGCCGGGCTTGCTTGAATCCAGTGGCAAAGTGAGCAAGGGACTCACGTCTGAGCATACCCTGCCAACTTATGGCGAACAAAGCGGTACAAAAGGGGGTGGTGATGGACGGAGCATCAGAACCAATCAAACACTCACACTCAGTCAACAGATCTGGGTTTGATCCATCACCGTTCTTTAGCCCACTCTGCCACCCCAGTTCAGACATGGCCATATGCAAATCAGTCTGACCCTGTGCCTCATGGGAACAGTCCAGCCCGAACTGCCAAGCCATGCCTTCCCTGGACCGGAAACAAGCTTCCTAGGACCGGTTTCAGGCATTTCAGCCGTCTTCAGCCAGGCTTGCTTGAATCCAGTGGCAAAGTGAGCAAGGGACTCACGTCTGAGAATACCCAGCCAACTTATGGTGAACAAAGTGGTACAAAAGAGGGTGGCGATGGACAGAGCATCAGAACCAATCAAACACTCACACCCAGTCAACAGACCTGGGTTTGATCCATCACCGTTCTTTAGCCCACTCTGCCACCCCAGTTCAGACATGGCCCTATGCAAATCAGTCTGACCCTGTGCCTCATGGGAACAGTCCAGCCCGAACTGCCAAGCCATGCCTTCCCTGGACCGGAAACAAGCTTCCTAGGACCGGTTTCTGGCATTTCAGCCGTCTTCAGCCAGGCTTGCTTGAATCCAGTGGCAAAGTGAGCAAGGGACTCACGTCTGAGCATACCCTGCCAACTTATGGCAAACAAAGTGGTACAAAAGGGGGTGGTGATGGACGGAGCATCAGAACCAATCAAACACTCACACCCAGTCAACAGATCTGGGTTTGATCCATCACCGTTCTTTAGCCCACTCTGCCACCCCAGTTCAGACATGGCCATATGCAAATCAGTCTGACCCTGTGCCTCATGGGAACAGTCCAGCCCGAACTGCCAAGCCATGCCTTCCCTGGACCGGAAACAAGCTTCCTAGGACCGGTTTCAGGCATTTCAGCCGTCTTCAGCCAGGCTTGCTTGAATCCAGTGGCAAAGTGAGCAAGGGACTCACGTCTGAGCATACCCAGCCAACTTATGGCGAACAAAGCGGTACTAAAGAGGGTGGCGATGGACAGAGCATCAGAACCAATCAAACACTCACACCCAGTCAACAGACCTGGGTTTGATCCATCACCGTTCTTTAGCCCACTCTGCCACCCCAGTTCAGACATGGCCATATGCAAATCAGTCTGACCCTGTGCCTCATGGGAACAGTCCAGCCCGAACTGCCAAGCCATGCCTTCCCTAGACCGGAAACAAGCTTCCTAGGACCGGTTTCTGGCATTTCAGCTGTCTTCAGCCAGGCTTGATTGAATCCAGTGGCAAAGTGAGCAAGGGACTCACGTCTGAGCATACCCTGCCAACTTATGGCGAACAAAGCGGTACAAAAGAGGGTGTCGATGGACGGAGCATCAGAACCAATCAAACACTCACACCCAGTCAACAGACCTGGGTTTGATTCATCACCGTTCTCTAGCCCACTCTGCCACCCCAGTTCAGACATGGCCATATGCAAATCAGTCTGACCCTGTGCCTCATGGGAACAGTCCAGCCCGAACTGCCAAGCCATGCCTTCCCTGGACCGGAAACAAGCTTCCTAGGACCAGTTTCTGGCATTTCAGCCGTCTTCAGCCAGGCTTGCTTGAATCCAGTGGCTTAGTGAGCAAGGGACTCACGTCTGAGCATACCCTGCCAACTTATGGCGAACAAAGCGGTACAAAAGGGGGTGGCGATGGACGGAGCATCAGAACCAATCAAACACTCACACCCAGTCAACAGACCTGGGTTTGATCCATCACCGTTCTTTAGCCCACTCTGCCACCCCAGTTCAGACATGGCCATATGCAAATCAGTCTGACCCTGTGCCTCATGGGAACAGTCCAGCCCGAACTGCCAAGCCATGCCTTCCCTGGACAGGGAACAAGCTTCCTAGGACCGGTTTCTGGCATTTCAGCCGTCTTCAGCCAGGCTTGCTTGAATCCAGTGGCAAAGTGAGCAAGGGACTCACGTCTGAGCATACCCTGCCAACTTATGGCGAACAAAGCGGTACAAAAGGGGGTGGTGATGGACGGAGCATCAGAACCAATCAAACACTCACACCCAGTCAACAGATCTGGGTTTGATCCATCACCGTTCTTTAGCCCACTCTGCCACCCCAGTTCAGACATGGCCATATGCAAATCAGTCTGACCCTGTGCCTCATGGGAACAGTCCAGCCCGAACTGCCAAGCCATGCCTTCCCTGGACCGGAAACAAGCTTCCTAGGACCGGTTTCTGGCATTTCAGCCGTCTTCAGCCGGGCTTGCTTGAATCCAGTGGCAAAGTGAGCAAGGGACTCACGTCTGAGCATACCCTGCCAACTTATGGCGAACAAAGCGGTACAAAAGGGGGTGGTGATGGACGGAGCATCAGAACCAATCAAACACTCACACTCAGTCAACAGATCTGGGTTTGATCCATCACCGTTCTTTAGCCCACTCTGCCACCCCAGTTCAGACATGGCCATATGCAAATCAGTCTGACCCTGTGCCTCATGGGAACAGTCCAGCCCGAACTGCCAAGCCATGCTTTCCCTGGACCGGAAACAAGCTTCCTAGGACCGGTTTCAGGCATTTCAGCCGTCTTCAGCCAGGCTTGCTTGAATCCAGTGGCAAAGTGAGCAAGGGACTCACGTCTGAGCATACCCAGCCAACTTATGGCGAACAAAGTGGTACAAAAGAGGGTGGCGATGGACAGAGCATCAGAACCAATCAAACACTCACACCCAGTCAACAGACCTGGGTTTGATCCATCACCGTTCTTTAGCCCACTCTGCCACCCCAGTTCAGACATGGCCCTATGCAAATCAGTCTGACCCTGTGCCTCATGGGAACAGTCCAGCCCGAACTGCCAAGCCATGCCTTCCCTGGACCGGAAACAAGCTTCCTAGGACCGGTTTCTGGCATTTCAGCTGTCTTCAGCCAGGCTTGATTGAATCCGGTGGCAAAGTGAGCAAGGGACTCACGTCTGAGCATACCCTGCCAACTTATGGCGAACAAAGCGGTACAAAAGAGGGTGTCGATGGACGGAGCATCAGAACCAATCAAACACTCACACCCAGTCAACAGACCTGGGTTTGATTCATCACCGTTCTCTAGCCCACTCTGCCACCCCAGTTCAGACATGGCCATATGCAAATCAGTCTGACCCTGTGCCTCATGGGAACAGTCCAGCCCGAACTGCCAAGCCATGCCTTCCCTGGACCGGAAACAAGCTTCCTAGGACCAGTTTCTGGCATTTCAGCCGTCTTCAGCCAGGCTTCCTTGAATCCAGTGGCTTAGTGAGCAAGGGACTCACGTCTGAGCATACCCTGCCAACTTATGGCGAACAAAGTGGTACAAAAGGGGGTGGCGATGGACGGAGCATCAGAACCAATCAAACACTCACACCCAGTCAACAGACCTGGGTTTGATCCATCACCGTTCTTTAGCCCACTCTGCCACCCCAGTTCAGACATGGCCATATGCAAATCAGTCTGACCCTGTGCCTCATGGGAACAGTCCAGCCCGAACTGCCAAGCCATGCCTTCCCTGGACAGGGAACAAGCTTCCTAGGACCGGTTTCTGGCATTTCAGCCGTCTTCAGCCAGGCTTGCTTGAATCCAGTGGCAAAGTGAGCAAGGGACTCACGTCTGAGCATACCCTGCCAACTTATGGCGAACAAAGCGGGACAAAAGGGGGGGGTGATGGACGGAGCATCAGAACCAATCAAACACTCACACCCACTCAACAGATCTGGGTTTGATCCATCACCGTTCTTTAGCCCACTCTGCCACCCCAGTTCAGACATTGCCATATGCAAATCAGTCTGACCCTGTGCCTCATGGGAACAGTCCAGCCCGAACTGCCAAGCCATGCCTTCCCTGGACCGGAAACAAGCTTCCTAGGACCGGTTTCTGGCATTTCAGCCGTCTTCAGCCAGGCTTGCTTGAATCCAGTGGCAAAGTGAGCAAGGGACTCACGTCTGAGCATACCCTGCCAACTTATGGCAAACAAAGCGGTACAAAAGGGGGTGGTGATGGACGGAGCATCAGAACCAATCAAACACTCACACCCAGTCAACAGATCTGGGTTTGATCCATCACCGTTCTTTAGCCCACTCTGCCACCCCAGTTCAGACATGGCCATATCCAAATCAGTCTGACCCTGTGCCTCATGGGAATAGTCCAGCCCGAACTGCCAAGCCATGCCTTCCCTGGACCGGAAACAAGCTTCCTAGGACCGGTTTCTGGCATTTCAGCCGTCTTCAGCCAGGCTTGCTTGAATCCAGCGGCAAAGTGAGCAAGGGACTCACGTCTGAGCATACCCTGCCAACTTATGGCGAACAAAGCGGTACAAAAGGGGGTGGTGATGGACGGAGCATCAGAACCAATCAAACACTCACACCCAGTCAACAGATCTGGGTTTGATCCATCACCGTTCTTTAGCCCACTCTGCCACCCCAGTTCAGACATGGCCATATGCAAATCAGTCTGACCCTGTACCTCATGGGAACAGTCCAGCCCGAACTGCCAAGCCATGCCTTCCCTGGACCGGAAACAAGCTTCCTAGGACCGGTTTCTGGCATTTCAGCCGTCTTCAGCCAGGCTTGCTTGAATCCAGTGGCAAAGTGAGCAAGGGACTCACGTCTGAGCATACCCTGCCAACTTATGGCGAACAAAGCGGTACAAAAGGGGGTGGTGATGGACGGAGCATCAGAACCAATCAAACACTCACACCCAGTCAACAGATCTGGGTTTGATCCATCACCGTTCTTTAGCCCACTCTGCCACCCCAGTTCAGACATTGCCATATGCAAATCAGTCTTACCCTGTGCCTCATGGGAACAGTCCAGCCCGAACTGCCAAGCCATGCCTTCCCTGGACCGGAAACAAGCTTCCTAGGACCGGTTTCAGGCATTTCAGCCGTCTTCAGCCAGGCTTGCTTGAATCCAGTGGCAAAGTGAGCAAGGGACTAACGTCTGAGCATACCCTGCCAACTTATGGCGAACAAAGCGGTACATTAGGGGGTGGTGATGGACGGAGCATCAGAACCAATCAAACACTCACACCCAGTCAAAGATCTGGGTTTGATCCATCACCGTTCTTTAGCCCACTCTGCCACCCCAGTTCAGACATGGCCATATGCAAATCAGTCTGACCCTGTGCCACATGGGAACAGTCCAGCCCGAACTGCCAAGCCATGCCTTCCCTGGACTGGAAACAAGCTTCCTAGGACCGGTTTCTGGCATTTCAGCCGTCTTCAGACAGGCTTGCTTGAATCCAGTGGCAAAGTGAGCAAGGGACTCACGTCTGAGCATACCCTGCCAACTTATGGCGAACAAAGCAGTACAAAAGGGGGTGGTGATGGACGGAGCATCAGAACCAATCAAACACTCACACTCAGTCAACAGATCTGGGTTTGATCCATCACCGTTCTTTAGCCCACTCTGCCACCCCAGTTTAGACATTGCCATATGCAAATCAGTCTGACCCTGTGCCTCATGGGAACAGTCCAGCCCGAACTGCCAAGCCATGCCTTCCCTGGACCGGAAACAAGCTTCCTAGGACCGGTTTCTGGCATTTCAGCCGTCTTCAGCCAGGCTTGCTTGAATCCAGTGGCAAAGTGAGCAAGGGACTCACGTCTGAGCATACCCTGCCAACTTATGGCGAACAAAGCGGTACAAAAGGGGGTGGCGATGGACGGAGCATCAGAACCAATCAAACACTCACACCCAGTCAACAGATCTGGGTTTGAGCCATCACCGTTCTTTAGCCCACTCTGCCACCCCAGTTCAGACATGGTCATATGCAAATCAGTCTGACCCTGTGCCTCATGGGAACAGTCCAGCCCGAACTGCCAAGCCATGCCTTCCCTGGACCGGAAACAAGCTTCCTAGGACCGGTTTCTGGCATTTCAGCCGTCTTCAGCCAGGCTTGCTTGAATCCAGTGGCAAAGTGAGCAAGGGACTCACGTCTGAGCATACCCTGCCAACTTATGGCGAACAAAGCGGTACAAAAGAGGGTGGCGATGGACAGAGCATCAGAACCAATCAAACACTCACACCCAGTCAACAGACCTGGGTTTGATCCATCGCCGTTCTTTAGCCCACTCTGCCACCCCAGTTCAGACATGGCCATATGCAAATCAGTCTGACCCTGTGCCTCATGGGAACAGTCCAGCCCGAACTGCCAAGCCATGCCTTCCCTGGACCGGAAACAAGCTTCCTAGGACCGGTTTCAGGCATTTCAGCCGTCTTCAGCCAGGCTTGCTTGAATCCAGTGGCAAAGTGAGCAAGGGACTAACGTCTGAGCATACCCTGCCAACTTATGGCGAACAAAGCGGTACATTAGGGGGTGGTGATGGACGGAGCATCAGAACCAATCAAACACTCACACCCAGTCAAAGATCTGGGTTTGATCCATCACCGTTCTTTAGCCCACTCTGCCACCCCAGTTCAGACATGGCCATATGCAAATCAGTCTGACCCTGTGCCACATGGGAACAGTCCAGCCCGAACTGCCAAGCCATGCCTTCCCTGGACTGGAAACAAGCTTCCTAGGACCGGTTTCTGGCATTTCAGCCGTCTTCAGCCAGGCTTGCTTGAATCCAGTGGCAAAGTGAGCAAGGGACTCACGTCTGAGCATACCCTGCCAACTTATGGCGAACAAAGCAGTACAAAAGGGGGTGGTGATGGACGGAGCATCAGAACCAATCAAACACTCACACTCAGTCAACAGATCTGGGTTTGATCCATCACCGTTCTTTAGCCCACTCTGCCACCCCAGTTCAGACATTGCCATATGCAAATCAGTCTGACCCTGTGCCTCATGGGAACAGTCCAGCCCGAACTGCCAAGCCATGCCTTCCCTGGACCGGAAACAAGCTTCCTAGGACCGGTTTCTGGCATTTCAGCCGTCTTCAGCCAGGCTTGCTTGAATCCAGTGGCAAAGTGAGCAAGGGACTCACGTCTGAGCATACCCTGCCAACTTATGGCGAACAAAGTGGTACAAAAGGGGGTGGCGATGGACGGAGCATCAGAACCAATCAAACACTCACACCCAGTCAACAGATCTGGGTTTGAGCCATCACCGTTCTTTAGCCCACTCTGCCACCCCAGTTCAGACATGGTCATATGCAAATCAGTCTGACCCTGTGCCTCATGGGAACAGTCCAGCCCGAACTGCCAAGCCATGCCTTCCCTGGACCGGAAACAAGCTTCCTAGGACCGGTTTCTGGCATTTCAGCCGTCTTCAGCCAGGCTTGCTTGAATCCAGTGGCAAAGTGAGCAAGGGACTCACGTCTGAGCATACCCTGCCAACTTATGGCGAACAAAGCGGTACAAAAGAGGGTGGCGATGGACAGAGCATCAGAACCAATCAAACACTCACACCCAGTCAACAGACCTGGGTTTGATCCATCGCCGTTCTTTAGCCCACTCTGCCACCCCAGTTCAGACATGGCCATATGCAAATCAGTCTGACCCTGTGCCTCATGGGAACAGTCCAGCCCGAACTGCCAAGCCATGCCTTCCCTGGACCAGAAACAAGCTTCCTAGGACCGGTTTCTGGCATTTCAGCCGTCTTCAGCCAGGCTTGCTTGAATCCAGTGGCAAGGTGAGCAAGGGACTCACGTCTGAGCATACCCTGCCAACTTATGGCGAACAAAGCGGTACAAAAGAGGGTGGCGATGGAAGGAGCATCAGAACCAATCAAACACTCACACCCAGTCAACAGACCTGGGTTTGATCCATCACCGTTCTTTAGCCCACTCTGCCACCCCAGTTCAGACATGGCCATATGCAAATCAGTCTGACCCTGTGCCTCATGGGAACAGTCCAGCCCGAACTGCCAAGCCATGCCTTCCCTGGACCGGAAACAATCTTCCTAGGACCGGTTTCTGGCATTTCAGCCGTCTTCAGCCAGGCTTGCTTGAATCCAGTGGCAAAGTGAGCAAGGGACTCACGTCTGAGCATACCCTGCCAACTTATGGCGAACAAAGCGGTACAAAAGGGGGTGGTGATGGACGGAGCATCAGAACCAATCAAACACTCACACCCAGTCAACAGACCTGGGTTTGATCCATCACCGTTCTTTAGCCCACTCTGCCACCCCAGTTCAGACATGGCCATATCCAAATCAGTCTGACCCTGTGCCTCATGGGAACAGTCCAGCCCGAACTGCCAAGCCATGCCTTCCCTGGACCGGAAACAAGCTTCCTAGGACCAGTTTCTGGCATTTCAGCCGTCTTCAGCCAGGCTTGCTTGAATCCAGCGGCAAAGTGAGCAAGGGACTCACGTCTGAGCATACCCTGCCAACTTATGGCGAACAAAGCGGTACAAAAGGGGGTGGTGATGGACGGAGCATTAGAACCAATCAAACACTCACACCCAGTCAACAGATCTGGGTTTGATCCATCACCGTTCTTTAGCCCACTCTGCCACCCCAGTTCAGACATGGCCATATGCAAATCAGTCTGACCCTGTGCCTCATGGGAACAGTCCAGCCCGAACTGCCAAGCCATGCCTTCCCTGGACCGGAAACAAGCTTCCTAGGACCGGTTTCTGGCATTTCAGCCGTCTTCAGCCGGGCTTGCTTGAATCCAGTGGCAAAGTGAGCAAGGGACTCACTTCTGAGCATACCCTGCCAACTTATGGCGAACAAAGCGGTACAAAAGGGGGTGGTGATGGACGGAGCATCAGAACCAATCAAACACTCACACTCAGTCAACAGATCTGGGTTTGATCCATCACCGTTCTTTAGCCCACTCTGCCACCCCAGTTCAGACATGGCCATATGCAAATCAGTCTGACCCTGTGCCTCATGGGAACAGTCCAGCCCGAACTGCCAAGCCATGCCTTCCCTGGACCGGAAACAAGCTTCCTAGGACCGGTTTCAGGCATTTCAGCCGTCTTCAGCCAGGCTTGCTTGAATCCAGTGGCAAAGTGAGCAAGGGACTCACGTCTGAGCATACCCAGCCAACTTATGGCGAACAAAGTGGTACAAAAGAGGGTGGCGATGGACAGAGCATCAGAACCAATCAAACACTCACACCCAGTCAACAGACCTGGGTTTGATCCATCACCGTTCTTTAGCCCACTCTGCCACCCCAGTTCAGACATGGCCCTATGCAAATCAGTCTGACCCTGTGCCTCATGGGAACAGTCCAGCCCGAACTGCCAAGCCATGCCTTCCCTGGACCGGAAACAAGCTTCCTAGGACCGGTTTCTGGCATTTCAGCTGTCTTCAGCCAGGCTTGATTGAATCCAGTGGCAAAGTGAGCAAGGGACTCACGTCTGAGCATACCCTGCCAACTTATGGCGAACAAAGCGGTACAAAAGAGGGTGTCGATGGACGGAGCATCAGAACCAATCAAACACTCACACCCAGTCAACAGACCTGGGTTTGATTCATCACCGTTCTCTAGCCCACTCTGCCACCCCAGTTCAGACATGGCCATATGCAAATCAGTCTGACCCTGTGCCTCATGGGAACAGTCCAGCCCGAACTGCCAAGCCATGCCTTCCCTGGACCGGAAACAAGCTTCCTAGGACCAGTTTCTGGCATTTCAGCCGTCTTCAGCCAGGCTTCCTTGAATCCAGTGGCTTAGTGAGCAAGGGACTCACGTCTGAGCATACCCTGCCAACTTATGGCGAACAAAGTGGTACAAAAGGGGGTGGCGATGGACGGAGCATCAGAACCAATCAAACACTCACACCCAGTCAACAGACCTGGGTTTGATCCATCACCGTTCTTTAGCCCACTCTGCCACCCCAGTTCAGACATGGCCATATGCAAATCAGTCTGACCCTGTGCCTCATGGGAACAGTCCAGCCCGAACTGCCAAGCCATGCCTTCCCTGGACAGGGAACAAGCTTCCTAGGACCGGTTTCTGGCATTTCAGCCGTCTTCAGCCAGGCTTGCTTGAATCCAGTGGCAAAGTGAGCAAGGGACTCACGTCTGCGCATACCCTGCCAACTTATGGCGAACAAAGCGGTACAAAAGGGGGTGGTGATGGACGGAGCATCAGAACCAATCAAACACTCACACCCAGTCAACAGATCTGGGTTTGATCCATCACCGTTCTTTAGCCCACTCTGCCACCCCAGTTCAGACATTGCCATATGCAAATCAGTCTGACCCTGTGCCTCATGGGAACAGTCCAGCCCGAACTGCCAAGCCATGCCTTCCCTGGACCGGAAACAAGCTTCCTAGGACCGGTTTCTGGCATTTCAGCCGTCTTCAGCCAGGCTTGCTTGAATCCAGTGGCAAAGTGAGCAAGGGACTCACGTCTGAGCATACCCTGCCAACTTATGGCAAACAAAGCGGTACAAAAGGGGGTGGTGATGGACGGAGCATCAGAACCAATCAAACACTCACACCCAGTCAACAGATCTGGGTTTGATCCATCACCGTTCTTTAGCCCACTCTGCCACCCCAGTTCAGACATGGCCATATGCAAATCAGTCTGACCCTGTGCCTCATGGGAACAGTCCAGCCCGAACTGCCAAGCCATGCCTTCCCTGGACCGGAAACAAGCTTCCTAGGACCGGTTTCAGGCATTTCAGCCGTCTTCAGCCAGGCTTGCTTGAATCCAGTGGCAAAGTGAGCAAGGGACTCACGTCTGAGCATACCCAGCCAACTTATGGCGAACAAAGCGGTACAAAAGAGGGTGGCGATGGACAGAGCATCAGAACCAATCAAACACTCACACCCAGTCAACAGACCTGGGTTTGATCCATCACCGTTCTTTAGCCCACTCTGCCACCCCAGTTCAGACATGGCCATATGCAAATCAGTCTGACCCTGTGCCTCATGGGAACAGTCCAGCCCGAACTGCCAAGCCATGCCTTCCCTGGACCGGAAACAAGCTTCCTAGGACCGGTTTCTGGCATTTCAGCTGTCTTCAGCCAGGCTTGATTGAATCCAGTGGCAAAGTGAGCAAGGGACTCACGTCTGAGCATACCCTGCCAACTTATGGCGAACAAAGCGGTACAAAAGAGGGTGTCGATGGACGGAGCATCAGAACCAATCAAACACTCACACCCAGTCAACAGACCTGGGTTTGATTCATCACCGTTCTCTAGCCCACTCTGCCACCCCAGTTCAGACATGGCCATATGCAAATCAGTCTGACCCTGTGCCTCATGGGAACAGTCCAGCCCGAACTGCCAAGCCATGCCTTCCCTGGACCGGAAACAAGCTTCCTAGGACCAGTTTCTGGCATTTCAGCCATCTTCAGCCAGGCTTGCTTGAATCCAGTGGCTTAGTGAGCAAGGGACTCACGTCTGAGCATACCCTGCCAACTTATGGCAAACAAAGCGGTACAAAAGGGGGTGGCGATGGACGGAGCATCAGAACCAATCAAACACTCACACCCAGTCAACAGACCTGGGTTTGATCCATCACCGTTCTTTAGCCCACTCTGCCAACCCAGTTCAGACATGGCCATATGCAAATCAGTCTGACCCTGTGCCTCATGGGAACAGTCCAGCCCGAACTGCCAAGCCATGCCTTCCCTGGACAGGGAACAAGCTTCCTAGGACCGGTTTCTGGCATTTCAGCCGTCTTCAGCCAGGCTTGCTTGAATCCAGTGGCAAAGTGAGCAAGGGACTCACGTCTGAGCATACCCTGCCAACTTATGGCGAACAAAGCGGTACAAAAGGGGGTGGTGATGGACGGAGCATCAGAACCAATCAAACACTCACACCCAGTCAACAGATCTGGGTTGGATCCATCACCGTTCTTTAGCCCACTCTGCCACCCCAGTTCAGACATGGCCATATGCAAATCAGTCTGACCCTGTGCCTCATGGGAACAGTCCAGCCCGAACTGCCAAGCCATGCCTTCCCTGGACCGGAAACAAGCTTCCTAGGACCGGTTTCTGGCATTTCAGCCGTCTTCAGCCGGGCTTGCTTGAATCCAGTGGCAAAGTGAGCAAGGGACTCACGTCTGAGCATACCCTGCCAACTTATGGCGAACAAAGCAGTACAAAAGGGGGTGGTGATGGACGGAGCATCAGAACCAATCAAACACTCACACCCAGTCAACAGATCTGGGTTTGATCCATCACCGTTCTTTAGCCCACTCTGCCACCCCAGTTCAGACATTGCCATATGCAAATCAGTCTGACCCTGTGCCTCATGGGAACAGTCCAGCCCGAACTGCCAAGCCATGCCTTCCCTGGACCGGAAACAAGCTTCCTAGGACCGGTGTCTGGCATTTCAGCCGTCTTCAGCCAGGCTTGCTTGAATCCAGTGGCAAAGTGAGCAAGGGACTCACGTCTGAGCATACCCTGCCAACTTATGGCAAACAAAGCGGTACAAAAGAGGGTGGTGATGGACGGAGCATCAGAACCAATCAAACACTCACACTCAGTCAACAGATCTGGGTTTGATCCATCACCGTTCTTTAGCCCACTCTGCCACCCCAGTTCAGACATGGCCATATGCAAATCAGTCTGACCCTGTGCCTCATGGGAACAGTCCAGCCCGAACTGCCAAGCCATGCCTTCCCTGGACCGGAAACAAGCTTCCTAGGACCAGTTTCTGGCATTTCAGCCGTCTTCAGCCAGGCTTGCTTGAATCCAGTGGCTTAGTGAGCAAGGGACTCACGTCTGAGCATACCCTGCCAACTTATGGCGAACAAAGTGGTACAAAAGGGGGTGGCGATGGACGGAGCATCAGAACCAATCAAACACTCACACCCAGTCAACAGACCTGGGTTTGATCCATCACCGTTCTTTAGCCCACTCTGCCACCCCAGTTCAGACATGGCCATATGCAAATCAGTCTGACCCTGTGCCTCATGGGAACAGTCCAGCCCGAACTGCCAAGCCATGCCTTCCCTGGACAGGGAACAAGCTTCCTAGGACCGGTTTCTGGCATTTCAGCCGTCTTCAGCCAGGCTTGCTTGAATCCAGTGGCAAAGTGAGCAAGGGACTCACGTCTGAGCATACCCTGCCAACTTATGGCGAACAAAGCGGTACAAAAGGGGGTGGTGATGGACGGAGCATCAGAACCAATCAAACACTCACACCCAGTCAACAGATCTGGGTTTGATCCATCACCGTTCTTTAGCCCACTCTGCCACCCCAGTTCAGACATGGCCATATGCAAATCAGTCTGACCCTGTGCCTCATGGGAACAGTCCAGCCCGAACTGCCAAGCCATGCCTTCCCTGGACCGAAAACAAGCTTCCTAGGACCGGTTTCTGGCATTTCAGCCGTCTTCAGCCGGGCTTGCTTGAATCCAGTGGCAAAGTGAGCAAGGGACTCATGTCTGAGCATACCCTGCCAACTTATGGCCAACAAAGCGGTTCAAAAGGGGGTGGTGATGGACGGAGCATCAGAACCAATCAAACACTCACACCCAGTCAACAGATCTGGGTTTGATCCATCACCGTTCTTTAGCCCACTCTGCCACCCCAGTTCAGACATGGCCATATGCAAATCAGTCTGACCCTGTGCCTCATAGGAACAGTCCAGCCCGAACTGCCAAGCCATGCCTTCCTTGGACCGGAAACAAGCTTCCTAGGACCGGTTTCTGGCATTTCAGCCGTCTTCAGCCGGGCTTGCTTGAATCCACTGGCAAAGTGAGCAAGGGACTCACGCCTGAGCATACCCTGCCAACTTATGGCGAACAAAGCGGTACAAAAGGGGGTGGTGATGGACGGAGCATCAGAAACAATCAAACACTCACACCCAGTCAACAGATCTGGGTTTGATCCATCACCGTTCTTTAGCCCACTCTGCCACCCCAGTTCAGACATGGCCATATGCAAATCAGTCTGACCCTGTGCCTCATGGGAACAGTCCAGCCCGAACTGCCAAGCCATGCCTTCCCTGGACCGGAAATAAGCTTCCTAGGACCGGTTTCTGGCATTTCAGCCGTCTTCAGCCAGGCTTGCTTGAATCCAGTGGCAAAGTGAGCAAGGGACTCACGTCTGAGCATACCCTGCCAACTTATGGCGAACAAAGCGGTACAAAAGAGGGTGGCGATGGACGGAGCATCAGAACCAATCAAACACTCACACCCAGTCAACAGACCTGGGTTTGATCCATCACCGTTCTTTAGCCCACTCTGCCACCCCAGTTCAGACATGGCCATATGCAAATCAGTCTGACCCTGTGCCTCATGGGAACAGTCCAGCCCGAACTGCCAAGCCATGCCTTCCCTGGACCAGAAACAAGCTTCCTAGGACCGGTTTCTGGCATTTCAGCCGTCTTCAGCCAGGCTTGCTTGAATCCAGTGGCAAAGTGAGCAAGGGACTCACGTCTGAGCATACCCTGCCAACTTATGGCGAACAAAGCGGTACAAAAGGGGGTGGCGATGGACGGAGCATCAGAACCAATCAAACACTCACACCCAGTCAACAGACCTGGGTTTGATCCATCACCGTTCTTTAGCCCACTCTGCCACCCCAGTTCAGACATGGCCATATGCAAATCAGTCTGACCCTGTGCCTCATGGGAACAGTCCAGCCCGAACTGCCAAGTCATGCCTTCCCTGGACCGGAAACAAGCTTCCTAGGACCGGTTTCTGGCATTTCAGCCGTCTTCAGCCAGGCTTGCTTGAATCCAGTGGCAAAGTGATCAAGGGACTCACGTCTGAGCATACCCTGCCAACTTATGGCGAACAAAGCGGTACAAAAGGGGGTGGCGATGGACGGAGCATCAGAACCAATCAAACACTCACACCCAGTCAACAGACCTGGGTTTGAGCCATCACCGTTCTTTAGCCCACTCTGCCACCCCAGTTCAGACATGGCCATATGCAAATCAGTCTGACCCTGTGCCTCATGGGAACAGTCCAGCCGGAACTGCCAAGCCATGCCTTCCCTGGACCGGAAACAAGCTTCCTAGGACCGGTTTCTGGCATTTCAGCCGTCTTTAGCCAGGCTTACTTGAATCCAGTGGCAAAATGAGCAAGGGACTCACGTCTGAGCATACCCTGCCAACTTATGGCGAACAAAGCGGTACAAAAGGGGTTGGTGATGGACAGAGCATCAGAACCAATCAAACACTCACACCCAGTCAACAGATCTGGGTTTGATCCATCACCGTTCTTTAGCCCACTCTGCCACCCCAGTTCAGACATGGCCATATGCAAATCAGTCTGACCCTGTGCCTCATGGGAACAATCCAGCCCGAACTGCCAAGCCATGCCTTCCCTGGACCGGAAACAAGCTTCCTAGGACCGGTTTCTGGCATTTCAGCCGGCTTCAGCCAGGCTTGCTTGAATCCAGTGGCAAAGTGAGCAAGGGACTCACGTCTGAGCATACCCTGCCAACTTATGGCGAACAAAGCGGTACAAAAGGGGGTGGTGATGCACGGAGCATCAGAACCAATCAAACACTCACACCCAGTCAACAGATCTGGGTTTGATCCATCACCGTTCTTTAGCCCACTCTGCCACCCCAGTTCAGACATGGCCATATGCAAATCAGTCTGACCCTGTGCCACATGGGAACAGTCCAGCCCGAACTGCCAAGCCATGCCTTCCCTGGACCGGAAACAAGCTTCCTAGGACCGGTTTCTGGCATTTCAGCCGTCTTCAGCCAGGCTTGCTTGAATCCAGTGGCAAAGTGAGCAAGGGACTCACGTCTGAGCATACCCTGCCAACTTATGGCGAACAAAGCAGTACAAAAGGGGGTGGTGATGGACGGAGCATCAGAACCAATCAAACACTCACACCCAGTCAACAGATCTGGGTTTGATCCATCACCGTTCTTTAGCCCACTCTGCTACCCCAGTTCAGACTTGGCCATATGCAAATCAGTCTGACCCTGTGCCTCATGGGAACAGTCCAGCCCGAACTACCGAGCCATGCCTTCCCTGGACCGGAAACAAGCTTCCTAGGACCGGTTTCTGGCATTTCAGCCGTCTTCAGCCAGGCTTGCTCGAATCCAATGGCAAAGTGAGCAAGGGACTCACGTCTGAGCATACCCAGCCAACTTATGGCGAACAAAGTGGTACAAAAGAGGGTGGCGATGGACAGAGCATCAGAACCAATCAAACACTCACACCCAGTCAACAGACCTGGGTTTGATCCATCACCGTTCTTTAGCCCACTCTGCCACCCCAGTTCAGACATGGCCATATGCAAATCAGTCTGACCCTGTGCCACATGGGAACAATCCAGCCCGAACTGCCAAGCCATGCCTTCCCTGGGCCGAAAACAAGCTTCCTAGGACCGGTTTCTGGCATTTCAGCCGTCTTCAGCCAGGCTTGCTTGAATCCAGTGGCAAAGTGAGCAAGGGACTCATGTCTGAGCATACCCTGCCAACTTATGGCGAACAAAGCGGTACAAAAGAGGGTGTCGATGGACGGAGCATCAGAACCAATCAAACACTCACACCCAGTCAACAGACCTGGGTTTGATCCATCACCGTTCTCTAGCCCACTCTGCCACCCCAGTTCAGACATGGCCATATGCAAATCAGTCTGACCCTGTGCCACATGGGAACAGTCCAGCCCGAACTGCCAAGCCATGCCTTCCCTGGACCGGAAACAAGCTACCTAGGACCGGTTTCTGGCATTTCAGCCGTCTTCAGCCAGGCTTGCCTGAATCCAGTGGCAAAGTGAGCAAGGGACTCACGTCTGAGCATACCCTGCCAACTTATGGCGAACAAAGCAGTACAAAAGGGGGTGGTGATGGACGGAGCATCAGAACCAATCAAACACTCACACCCAGTCAACAGATCTGGGTTTGATCCATCACCGTTCTTTAGCCCACTCTGCTACCCCAGTTCAGACTTGGCCATATGCAAATCAGTCTGACCCTGTGCCTCATGGGAACAGTCCAGCCCGAACTGCCGAGCCATGCCTTCCCTGGACCGGAAACAAGCTTCCTAGGACCGGTTTCTGGCATTTCAGCCGTCTTCAGCCAGGCTTGCTCGAATCCAGTGGCAAAGTGAGCAAGGGACTCATGTCTGAGCATACCCTGCCAACTTATGGCGAACAAAGCGGTACAAAAGAGGGTGTCGATGGACGGAGCATCAGAACCAATCAAACACTCACACCCAGTCAACAGACCTGGGTTTGATCCATCACCGTTCTCTAGCCCACTCTGCCACCCCAGTTCAGACATGGCCATATGCAAATCAGTCTGACCCTGTGCCTCATGGGAACAGTCCAGCCCGAACTGCCAAGCCATGCGTTCCCTGGACAGGGAACAAGCTTCCTAGGACCGGTTTCTGGCATTTCAGCCGTCTTCAGCCAGGCTTGCTTGAATCCAGTGGCAAAGTGAGCAAGGGACTCACGTCTGAGCATACCCTGCCAACTTATGGCGAACAAAGCGGTACAAAAGGGGGTGGCGATGGACGGAGCATCAGAACCAATCAAACACTCACACCCAGTCAACAGATCTGGGTTTGATCCATCACCGTTCTTTAGCCCACTCTGCCACCCCAGTTCAGACATGGCCATGTGCAAATCAGTCTGACCCTGTGCCTCCTGGGAACAGTCCAGCCCGAACTGCCAAGCCATGCCTTCCCTGGACCGGAAACAAGCTTCCTAGGACCGGTTTCTGGCATTTCAGCCGTCTTCAGCCAGGCTTGCTTGAATCCAGTGGCAAAGTGAGCAAGGGACTCACGTCTGAGCATACCCTGCCAACTTATGGCGAACAAAGCGGTACAAAAGGGGGTGGTGATGGACAGAGCATCAGAACCAATCAAACACTCACACCCAGTCAACAGATCTGGGTTTGATCCATCACGGTTCTTTAGCCCACTCTGCCACCCCAGTTCAGACATGGCCATGTGCAAATCAGTCTGACCCTGTGCCTCATGGGAACAGTCCAGCCCGAACTGCCAAGCCATGCCTTCCCTGGACCGGAAAAAAGCTTCCTAGGACTGGTTTCTGGCATTTCAGGCGTCTTCAGCCAGGCTTGCTTGAATCCAGTGGCAAAGTGAGCAAGGGACTCACGTCTGAGCATACCCTGCCAACTTATGGCGAACAAAGCGGTACATTAGGGGGTGGTGATGGACGGAGCATCAGAACCAATCAAACACTCACACCCAGTCAACAGATCTGGGTTTGATCCATCACCGTTCTTTAGCCCACTCTGCCACCCCAGTTCAGACATGGCCATATGCAAATCAGTCTGACCCTGTGCCACATGGGAACAGTCCAGCCCGAACTGCCAAGCCATGCCTTCCCTGGACCGGAAACAAGCTTCCTAGGACCGGTTTCTGGCATTTCAGCCGTCTTCAGCCAGGCTTGCTTGAATCCAGTGGCAAAGTGAGCAAGGGACTCACGTCTGAGCATACCCTGCCAACTTATGGCGAACAAAGCAGTACAAAAGGGGGTGGTGATGGACGGAGCATCAGAACCAATCAAACACTCACACTCAGTCAACAGATCTGGGTTTGATCCATCACCGTTCTTTAGCCCACTCTGCCACCCCAGTTCAGACATGGCCATATGCAAATCAGTCTGACCCTGTGCCTCATGGGAACAGTCCAGCCCGAACTGCCAAGCCATGCCTTCCCTGGACCGGAAACAAGCTTCCTAGGACCGGTTTCTGGCATTTCAGCCGTCTTCAGTCAGGCTTGCTTGAATCCAGTGGCAAAGTGAGCAAGGGACTCACGTCTGAGCATACCCTTCCAACTAATGGCGAACAAAGCGGTACAAAAGAGGGTGGCGATGGACAGAGCATCAGAACCAATCAAACACTCACACCCAGTCAACAGACCTGGGTTTGATCCATCACCGTTCTTTAGCCCACTCTGCCACCCCAGTTCAGACATGGCCATATGCAAATCAGTCTGACCCTGTGCCTCATGGGAACAGTCCAGCCCGAATCGCCAAGCCATGCCTTCCCTGGGCCGGAAACAAGCTTCCTAGGACCGGTTTCTGGCATTTCAGCCGTCTTCAGCCAGGCTTGCTTGAATCCAGTGGCAAAGTGAGCAAGGGACTCACGTCTGAGCATACCTTGCCAACTTATGGCGAACAAAGCGGTACAAAAGAGGGTGTCGATGGACGGAGCATCAGAACCAATCAAACACTCACACCCAGTCAACAGACCTGGGTTTGATCCATCACCGTTCTCTAGCCCACTCTGCCACCCCAGTTCAGACATGGCCATATGCAAATCAGTCTGACCCTGTGCCTCATGGGAACAGTCCAGCCCGAACTGCCAAGCCATGCCTTCCCTGGACAGGGAACAAGCTTCCTAGGACCGGTTTCTGGCATTTCAGCCGTCTTCAGCCAGGCTTGCTTGAATCCAGTGGCAAAGTGAGCAAGGGACTCACGTCTGAGCATACCCTGCCAACTTATGGCGAACAAAGCGGTACAAAAGGGGGTGGTTATGGACGGAGCATCAGAACCAATCAAACACTCACACCCAGTCAACAGATCTGGGTTTGATCCATCACCGTTCTTTAGCCCACTCTGCCACCCCAGTTCAGACATGGCTATATGCAAATCAGTCTGACCCTGTGCCTCATGGGAACAGTCCAGCCCGAACTGCCAAGCCATGCCTTCCTTGGACCGGAAACAAGCTTCCTAGGACCGGTTTCTGGCATTTCAGCCGTCTTCAGCCGGGCTTGCTTGAATCCAGTGTCAAAGTGAGCAAGGGACTCACGCCTGATCATACTCTGCCAACTTATGGCGAACAAAGCGGTACAAAAGGGGGTGGTGATGGACGGAGCATCAGAAACAATCAAACACTCACACCCAGACAACAGATCTGGGTTTGATCCATCACCGTTCTTTAGCCCACTCTGCCACCCCAGTTCAGACATGGCCATATGCAAATCAGTCTGACCCTGTGCCTCATGGGAACAGTCCAGCCCGAACTGCCAAGCCATGCTTTCCCTGGACCGGAAATAAGCTTCCTAGGACCGGTTTCTGGCATTTCAGCCGTCTTCAGCCAGGCTTGCTTGAATCCAGTGGCAAAGTGAGCAAGGGACTCACGTCTGAGCATACCCTGCCAACTTATGGCGAACAAAGCGGTACAAAAGAGGGTGGCGATGGACGGAGCATCAGAACCAATCAAACACTCACACCCAGTCAACAGACCTGGGTTTGATCTATCACCGTTCTTTAGCCCACTCTGCCACCCCAGTTCAGACATGGCCATATGCAAATCAGTCTGACCCTGTGCCTCATGGGAACAGTCCAGCCCGAACTGCCAAGCCATGCCTTCCCTGGACCGGAAACAAGCTTCCTAGGACCGGTTTCTGGCATTTCAGCCGTCTTCAGCCATGCTTGCTTGAATCCAGTGGCAAAGTGAGCAAGGGACTCACGTCTACGCATACCCTGCCAACTTATGGCGAACAAAGCGGTACAAAAGGGGGTGGCGATGGACGGAGCATCAGAACCAATCAAACACTCACACCCAGTCAACAGACCTGGGTTTGATCCATCACCGTTCTTTAGCCCACTCTGCCACCCCAGTTCAGACATGGCCATATGCAAATCAGTCTGACCCTGTGCCTCATGGGAACAGTCCAGCCCGAACTGCCAAGTCATGCCTTCCCTGGACCGGAAACAAGCTTCCTAGGACCGGTTTCTGGCATTTCAGCCGTCTTCAGCCAGGCTTGCTTGAATCCAGTGGCAAAGTGAGCAAGGGACTCTCGTCTGAGCATACCCTGCCAACTTATGGCGAACAAAGCGGTACAAAAGGGGGTGGCGATGGACGGAGCATCAGAACCAATCAAACACTCACACCCAGTCAACAGACCTGGGTTTGATCCATCACCGTTCTTTAGCCCACTCTGCCACCCCAGTTCAGACATGGCCATATGCAAATCAGTCTGACCCTGTGCCTCATGGGAACAGTCCAGCCGGAACTGCCAAGCCATGCCTTCCCTGGACCGGAAACAAGCTTCCTAGGACCGGTTTCTGGCATTTCAGCCGTCTTTAGCCAGGCTTACTTGAATCCAGTGGCAAAGTGAGCAAGGGACTCACGTCTGAGCATACCCTGCCAACTTATGGCGAACAAAGCGGTACAAAAGGGGGTGGTGATGGACGGAGCATCAGAACCAATCAAACACTCACACCCAGTCAACAGATCTGGGTTTGATCCATCACCGTTCTTTAGCCCACTCTGCCACCCCAGTTCAGACATGGCCATGTGCAAATCAGTCTGACCCTGTGCCTCATGGGAACAGTCCAGCCCGAACTGCCAAGCCATGCCTTCCCTGGACCGGAAAAAAGCTTCCTAGGACTGGTTTCTGGCATTTCAGGCGTCTTCAGCCAGGCTTGCTTGAATCCAGTGGCAAAGTGAGCAAGGGACTCACGTCTGAGCATACCCTGCCAACTTATGGCGAACAAAGCGGCACATTAGGGGGTGGTGATGGACGGAGCATCAGAACCAATCAAACACTCACACCCAGTCAACAGATCTGGGTTTGATCCATCACCGTTCTTTAGCCCACTCTGCCACCCCAGTTCAGACATGGCCATATGCAAATCAGTCTGACCCTGTGCCACATGGGAACAGTCCAGCCCGAACTCCCAAGCCATGCCTTCCCTGGACCGGAAACAAGCTTCCTAGGACCGGTTTCTGGCATTTCAGCCGTCTTCAGCCAGGCTTGCTTGAATCCAGTGGCAAAGTGAGCAAGGGACTCACGTCTGAGCATACCCTGCCAACTTATGGCGAACAAAGCAGTACAAAAGGGGGTGGTGATGGACGGAGCATCAGAACCAATCAAACACTCACACTCAGTCAACAGATCTGGGTTTGATCCATCACCGTTCTTTAGCCCACTCTGCCACCCCAGTTCAGACATGGCCATATGCAAATCAGTCTGACCCTGTGCCTCATGGGAACAGTCCAGCCCGAACTGCCAAGCCATGCCTTCCCTGGACCGGAAACAAGCTTCCTAGGACCGGTTTCTGGCATTTCAGCCGTCTTCAGCCAGGCTTGCTTGAATCCAGTGGCAAAGTGAGCAAGGGACTCACGTCTGAGCATACCCTTCCAACTAGTGGCGAACAAAGCGGTACAAAAGAGGGTGGCGATGGACAGAGCATCAGAACCAATCAAACACTCACACCCAGTCAACAGACCTGGGTTTGATCCATCACCGTTCTTTAGCCCACTCTGCCACCCCAGTTCAGACATGGCCATATGCAAATCAGTCTGACCCTGTGCCTCATGGGAACAGTCCAGCCCGAATCGCCAAGCCATGCCTTCCCTGGGCCGGAAACAAGCTTCCTAGGATCGGTTTCTGGCATTTCAGCCGTCTTCAGCCAGGCTTGCTTGAATCCAGTGGCAAAGTGAGCAAGGGACTCACGTCTGAGCATACCCTGCCAACTTATGGCGAACAAAGCGGTACAAAAGAGGGTGTCGATGGACGGAGCATCAGAACCAATCAAACACTCACACCCAGTCAACAGATCTGGGTTTGATCCATCACCGTTCTCTAGCCCACTCTGCCACCCCAGTTCAGACATGGACATATGCAAATCAGTCTGACCCTGTGCCTCATGGGAACAGTCCAGCCCGAACTGCCAAGCCATGCCTTCCCTGGACCGGAAACAAGCTTCCTAGGACCAGTTTCTGGCATTTCAGCCCTCTTCAGCCAGGCTTGCTTGAATCCAGTGGCTTAGTGAGCAAGGGACTCACGTCTGAGCATACCCTGCCAACTTATGGCGAACAAAGCGGTACAAAAGGGGGTGGCGATGGACGGAGCATCAGAACCAATCAAACACTCACACCCAG
Organism: Triturus cristatus; assembly: GCF_964204655.1. Taxonomy (NCBI): domain Eukaryota; kingdom Metazoa; phylum Chordata; class Amphibia; order Caudata; family Salamandridae; genus Triturus; species Triturus cristatus. The sequence goes on from NW_028187362.1 coordinate 628,432, forward strand.
TCAACAGACCTGGGTTTGATCCATCACCGTTCTTTAGCCAACTGTGCCACCCCAGTTCAGACATGGCCATATGCAAATCAGTCTGACCCTGTGCCTCATGGGAACAGTCCAGCCCGAACTGCCAAGCCATGCCTTCCCTGGACAGGGAACAAGCTTCCTAGGACCGGTTTCTGGCATTTCAGCCGTCTTCAGCCAGGCCTGCTTGAATCCAGTGGCAAAATGAGCAAGGGACTCACGTCTGAGCATACCCTGCCAACTTAAGGCGAACAAAGCAGTACAAAAGGGGGTGGTTATGGACGGAGCATCAGAACCAATCAAACACTCACACCCAGTCAACAGATCTGGGTTTGATCCATCACCGTTCTTTAGCCCACTCTGCCACCCCAGTTCAGACATGGCCATATGCAAATCAGTCTGACCCTGTGCCTCATGGGAACAGTCCAGCCCGAACTGCCAAGCCATGCCTTCCCAGGACCGGAAACAAGCTTCCTAGGACCGGTTTCTGGCATTTCAGCCGTCTTCAGCCGGGCTTGCTTGAATCCAGTGGCAAAGTGAGCAAGGGACTCACGTCTGAGCATACCCTGCCAACTTATGGCCAACAAAGTGGTTTAAAAGGGGGTGGTGATGGACGGAGCATCAGAACCAATCAAACACTCACACCCAGTCAACAGATCTGGGTTTGATCCATCACCGTTCTTTAGCCCACTCTGCCACCCCAGTTCAGACATGGCCATATGCAAATCAGTCTGAGCCTGTGCCTCATGGGAACAGTCCAGCCCGAACTGCCAAGCCATGCCTTCCTTGGACCGGAAACAAGCTTCCTAGGACCGGTTTCTGGCATTTCAGCCGTCTTCAGCCGGGCTTGCTTGAATCCAGTGGCAAAGTGAGCAAGGGACTCACGCCTGAGCATACCCTGCCGACTTATGGCGAACAAAGCGGTACAAAAGGGGGTGGTGATGGACGGAGCATCAGAAACAATCAAACACTCACACCCAGTCAACAGATCTGGGTTTGATCAATCACCGTTCTTTAGCCTACTCTGCCACCCCAGTTCAGACATGGCCATATGCAAATCAGTCTGACCCTGTGCCTCATGGGAACAATCCAGCCCGAACTGCCAAGCCATGCCTTCCCTGGACCGGAAACAAGCTTCCTAGGACCGGTTTCTGGCATTTCAGCCGGCTTCAGCCAGGCTTGCTTGAATCCAGTGGCAAAGTGAGCAAGGGACTCACGTCTGAGCATACCCTGCCAACTTATGGCGAACAAAGCGGTACAAAAGGGGGTGGTGATGCACGGAGCATCAGAACCAATCAAACACTCACACCCAGTCAACAGATCTGGGTTTGATCCATCACCGTTCTTTAGCCCACTCTGCCACCCCAGTTCAGACATGGCCATATGCAAATCAGTCTGACCCTGTGCCACATGGGAACAGTCCAGCCCGAACTGCCAAGCCATGCCTTCCCTGGACCGGAAACAAGCTTCCTAGGACCGGTTTCTGGCATTTCAGCCGTCTTCAGCCAGGCTTGCTTGAATCCAGTGGCAAAGTGAGCAAGGGACTCACGTCTGAGCATACCCTGCCAACTTATGGCGAATAAAGCAGTACAAAAGGGGGTGGTGATGGACGGAGCATCAGAACCAATCAAACACTCACACCCAGTCAACAGATCTGGGTTTGATCCATCACCGTTCTTTAGCCCACTCTGCTACCCCAGTTCAGACTTGGCCATATGCAAATCAGTCTGACCCTGTGCCTCATGGGAACAGTCCAGCCCGAACTGCCGAGCCATGCCTTCCCTGGACCGGAAACAAGCTTCCTAGGACGGGTTTCTGGCATTTCAGCCGTCTTCAGCCAGGCTTGCTCGAATCCAATGGCAAAGTGAGCAAGGGACTCACGTCTGAGCATACCCAGCCAACTTATGGCGAACAAAGTGGTACAAAAGAGGGTGGCGATGGACAGAGCATCAGAACCAATCAAACACTCACACCCAGTCAACAGACCTGGTTTTGATCCATCACCGTTCTTTAGCCCACTCTGCCACCCCAGTTCAGACATGGCCATATGCAAATCAGTCTGACCCTGTGCCACATGGGAACAGTCCAGCCCGAACTGCCAAGCCATGCCTTCCCTGGGCCGAAAACAAGCTTCCTAGGACCGGTTTCTGGCATTTCAGCCGTCTTCAGCCAGGCTTGCTTGAATCCAGTGGCAAAGTGAGCAAGGGACTCATGTCTGAGCATACCCTGCCAACTTATGGCGAACAAAGCGGTACAAAAGAGGGTGTCGATGGACGGAGCATCAGAACCAATCAAACACTCACACCCAGTCAACAGACCTGGGTTTGATCCATCACCGTTCTCTAGCCCACTCTGCCACCCCAGTTCAGACATGGCCATATGCAAATCAGTCTGACCCTGTGCCACATGGGAACAGTCCAGCCCGAACTGCCAAGCCATGCCTTCCCTGGACCGGAAACAAGCTTCCTAGGACCGGTTTCTGGCATTTCAGCCGTCTTCAGCCAGGCTTGCTTGAATCCAGTGGCAAAGTGAGCAAGGGACTCACGTCTGAGCATACCCTGCCAACTTATGGCGAACAAAGCAGTACAAAAGGGGGTGGTGATGGACGGAGCATCAGAACCAATCAAACACTCACACCCAGTCAACAGATCTGGGTTTGATCCATCACCGTTCTTTAGCCCACTCTGCTACCCCAGTTCAGACTTGGCCATATGCAAATCAGTCTGACCCTGTGCCTCATGGGAACAGTCCAGCCCGAACTGCCGAGCCATGCCTTCCCTGGACCGGAAACAAGCTTCCTAGGACCGGTTTCTGGCATTTCAGCCGTCTTCAGCCAGGCTTGCTCGAATCCAGTGGCAAAGTGAGCAAGGGACTCATGTCTGAGCATACCCTGCCAACTTATGGCGAACAAATCGGTACAAAAGAGGGTGTCGATGGACGGAGCATCAGAACCAATCAAACACTCACACCCAGTCAACAGACCTGGGTTTGATCCATCACCGTTCTCTAGCCCACTCTGCCACCCCAGTTCAGACATGGCCATATGCAAATCAGTCTGACCCTGTGCCTCATGGGAACAGTCCAGCCCGAACTGCCAAGCCATGCGTTCCCTGGACAGGGAACAAGCTTCCTAGGACCGGTTTCTGGCATTTCAGCCGTCTTCAGCCAGGCTTGCTTGAATCCAGTGGCAAAGTGAGCAAGGGACTCACGTCTGAGCATACCCTGCCAACTTATGGCGAACAAAGCGGTACAAAAGGGGGTGGCGATGGACGGAGCATCAGAACCAATCAAACACTCACACCCAGTCAACAGATCTGGGTTTGATCCATCACCGTTCTTTAGCCCACTCTGCCACCCCAGTTCAGACATGGCCATGTGCAAATCAGTCTGACCCTGTGCCTCCTGGGAACAGTCCAGCCCGAACTGCCAAGCCATGCCTTCCCTGGACCGGAAACAAGCTTCCTAGGACCGGTTTCTGGCATTTCAGCCGTCTTCAGCCAGGCTTGCTTGAATCCAGTGGCAAAGTGAGCAAGGGACTCACGTCTGAGCATACCCTGCCAACTTATGGCGAACAAAGCGGTACAAAAGGGGGTGGTGATGGACAGAGCATCAGAACCAATCAAACACTCACACCCAGTCAACAGATCTGGGTTTGATCCATCACGGTTCTTTAGCCCACTCTGCCACCCCAGTTCAGACATGGCCATGTGCAAATCAGTCTGACCCTGTGCCTCATGGGAACAGTCCAGCCCGAACTGCCAAGCCATGCCTTCCCTGGACCGGAAAAAAGCTTCCTAGGACTGGTTTCTGGCATTTCAGGCGTCTTCAGCCAGGCTTGCTTGAATCCAGTGGCAAAGTGAGCAAGGGACTCACGTCTGAGCATACCCTGCCAACTTATGGCGAACAAAGCGGTACATTAGGGGGTGGTGATGGACGGAGCATCAGAACCAATCAAACACTCACACCCAGTCAACAGATCTGGGTTTGATCCATCACCGTTCTTTAGCCCACTCTGCCACCCCAGTTCAGACATGGCCATATGCAAATCAGTCTGACCCTGTGCCACATGGGAACAGTCCAGCCCGAACTGCCAAGCCATGCCTTCCCTGGACCGGAAACAAGCTTCCTAGGACCGGTTTCTGGCATTTCAGCCGTCTTCAGCCAGGCTTGCTTGAATCCAGTGGCAAAGTGAGCAAGGGACTCACGTCTGAGCATACCCTGCCAACTTATGGCGAACAAAGCAGTACAAAAGGGGGTGGTGATGGACGGAGCATCAGAACCAATCAAACACTCACACTCAGTCAACAGATCTGGGTTTGATCCATCACCGTTCTTTAGCCCACTCTGCCACCCCAGTTCAGACATGGCCATATGCAAATCAGTCTGACCCTGTGCCTCATGGGAACAGTCCAGCCCGAACTGCCAAGCCATGCCTTCCCTGGACCGGAAACAAGCTTCCTAGGACCGGTTTCTGGCATTTCAGCCGTCTTCAGCCAGGCTTGCTTGAATCCAGTGGCAAAGTGAGCAAGGGACTCACGTCTGAGCATACCCTTCCAACTAATGGCAAACAAAGCGGTACAAAAGAGGGTGGCGATGGACAGAGCATCAGAACCAATCAAACACTCACACCCAGTCAACAGACCTGGGTTTGATCCATCACCGTTCTTTAGCCCACTCTGCCACCCCAGTTCAGACATGGCCATATGCAAATCAGTCTGACCCTGTGCCTCATGGGAACAGTCCAGCCCGAATCGCCAAGCCATGCCTTCCCTGGGCCGGAAACAAGCTTCCTAGGACCGGTTTCTGGCATTTCAGCCGTCTTCAGCCAGGCTTGCTTGAATCCAGTGGCAAAGTGAGCAAGGGACTCACGTCTGAGCATACCTTGCCAACTTATGGCGAACAAAGCGGTACAAAAGAGGGTGTCGATGGACGGAGCATCAGAACCAATCAAACACTCACACCCAGTCAACAGACCTGGGTTTGATCCATCACCGTTCTCTAGCCCACTCTGCCACCCCAGTTCAGACATGGCCATATGCAAATCAGTCTGACCCTGTGCCTCATGGGAACAGTCCAGCCCGAACTGCCAAGCCATGCCTTCCCTGGACAGGGAACAAGCTTCCTAGGACCGGTTTCTGGCATTTCAGCCGTCTTCAGCCAGGCTTGCTTGAATCCAGTGGCAAAGTGAGCAAGAGACTCACGTCTGAGCATACCCTGCCAACTTATGGCGAACAAAGCGGTACAAAAGGGGGTGGTTATGGACGGAGCATCAGAACCAATCAAACACTCACACTCAGTCAACAGATCTGGGTTTGATCCATCACCGTTCTTTAGCCCACTCTGCCACCCCAGTTCAGACATGGCCATATGCAAATCAGTCTGACCCTGTGCCTCATGGGAACAGTCCAGCCCGAACTGCCAAGCCATGCCTTCCTTGGACCGGAAACAAGCTTCCTAGGACCGGTTTCTGGCATTTCAGCCGTCTTCAGCCGGGCTTGCTTGAATCCAGTGTCAAAGTGAGCAAGGGACTCACGCCTGATCATACTCTGCCAACTTATGGCGAACAAAGCGGTACAAAAGGGGGTGGTGATGGACGGAGCATCAGAAACAATCAAACACTCACACCCAGTCAACAGATCTGGGTTTGATCCATCACCGTTCTTTAGCCCACTCTGCCACCCCAGTTCAGACATGGCCATATGCAAATCAGTCTGACCCTGTGCCTCATGGGAACAGTCCAGCCCGAACTGCCAAGCCATGCTTTCCCTGGACCGGAAATAAGCTTCCTAGGACCGGTTTCTGGCATTTCAGCCGTCTTCAGCCAGGCTTGCTTGAATCCAGTGGCAAAGTGAGCAAGGGACTCACGTCTGAGCATACCCTGCCAACTTATGGCGAACAAAGCGGTACAAAAGAGGGTGGCGATGGACGGAGCATCAGAACCAATCAAACACTCACACCCAGTCAACAGACCTGGGTTTGATCTATCACCGTTCTTTAGCCCACTCTGCCACCCCAGTTCAGACATGGCCATATGCAAATCAGTCTGACCCTGTGCCTCATGGGAACAGTCCAGCCCGAACTGCCAAGCCATGCCTTCCCTGGACCGGAAACAAGCTTCCTAGGACCGGTTTCTGGCATTTCAGCCGTCTTCAGCCATGCTTGCTTGAATCCAGTGGCAAAGTGAGCAAGGGACTCACGTCTACGCATACCCTGCCAACTTATGGCGAACAAAGCGGTACAAAAGGGGGTGGCGATGGACGGAGCATCAGAACCAATCAAACACTCACACCCAGTCAACAGACCTGGGTTTGATCCATCACCGTTCTTTAGCCCACTCTGCCACCCCAGTTCAGACATGGCCATATGCAAATCAGTCTGACCCTGTGCCTCATGGGAACAGTCCAGCCCGAACTGCCAAGTCATGCCTTCCCTGGACCGGAAACAAGCTTCCTAGGACCGGTTTCTGGCATTTCAGCCGTCTTCAGCCAGGCTTGCTTGAATCCAGTGGCAAAGTGAGCAAGGGACTCTCGTCTGAGCATACCCTGCCAACTTATGGCGAACAAAGCGGTACAAAAGGGGGTGGCGATGGACGGAGCATCAGAACCAATCAAACACTCACACCCAGTCAACAGACCTTGGTTTGATCCATCACCGTTCTTTAGCCCACTCTGCCACCCCAGTTCAGACATGGCCATATGCAAATCAGTCTGACCCTGTGCCTCATGGGAACAGTCCAGCCGGAACTGCCAAGCCATGCCTTCCCTGGACCGGAAACAAGCTTCCTAGGACCGGTTTCTGGCATTTCAGCCGTCTTTAGCCAGGCTTACTTGAATCCAGTGGCAAAGTGAGCAAGGGACTCACGTCTGAGCATACCCTGCCAACTTATGGCGAATAAAGCGGTACAAAAGGGGGTGGTGATGGACGGAGCATCAGAACCAATCAAACACTCACACCCAGTCAACAGATCTGGGTTTGATCCATCACCGTTCTTTAGCCCACTCTGCCACCCCAGTTCAGACATGGCCATGTGCAAATCAGTCTGACCCTGTGCCTCATGGGAACAGTCCAGCCCGAACTGCCAAGCCATGCCTTCCCTGGACCGGAAAAAAGCTTCCTAGGACTGGTTTCTGGCATTTCAGGCGTCTTCAGCCAGGCTTGCTTGAATCCAGTGGCAAAGTGAGCAAGGGACTCACGTCTGAGCATACCCTGCCAACTTATGGCGAACAAAGCGGCACATTAGGGGGTGGTGATGGACGGAGCATCAGAACCAATCAAACACTCACACCCAGTCAACAGATCTGGGTTTGATCCATCACCGTTCTTTAGCCCACTCTGCCACCCCAGTTCAGACATGGCCATATGCAAATCAGTCTGACCCTGTGCCACATGGGAACAGTCCAGCCCGAACTGCCAAGCCATGCCTTCCCTGGACCGGAAACAAGCTTCCTAGGACTGGTTTCTGGCATTTCAGCCGTCTTCAGCCAGGCTTGCTTGAATCCAGTGGCATAGTGAGCAAGGGACTCACGTCTGAGCATACCCTGCCAACTTATGGCGAACAAAGCAGTACAAAAGGGGGTGGTGATGGACGGAGCATCAGAACCAATCAAACACTCACACTCAGTCAACAGATCTGGGTTTGATCCATCACCGTTCTTTAGCCCACTCTGCCACCCCAGTTCAGACATGGCCATATGCAAATCAGTCTGACCCTGTGCCTCATGGGAACAGTCCAGCCCGAACTGCCAAGCCATGCCTTCCCTGGACCGGAAACAAGCTTCCTAGGACCGGTTTCTGGCATTTCAGCCGTCTTCAGCCAGGCTTGCTTGAATCCAGTGGCAAAGTGAGCAAGGGACTCACGTCTGAGCATACCCTTCCAACTAATGGCGAACAAAGCGGTACAAAAGAGGGTGGCGATGGACAGAGCATCAGAACCAATCAAACACTCACACCCAGTCAACAGACCTGGGTTTGATCCATCACCGTTCTTTAGCCCACTCTGCCACCCCAGTTCAGACATGGCCATATGCAAATCAGTCTGACCCTGTGCCTCATGGGAACAGTCCAGCCCGAATCGCCAAGCCATGCCTTCCCTGGGCCGGAAACAAGCTTCCTAGGATCGGTTTCTGGCATTTCAGCCGTCTTCAGCCAGGCTTGCTTGAATCCAGTGGCAAAGTGAGCAAGGGACTCACGTCTGAGCATACCCTGCCAACTTATGGCGAACAAAGCGGTACAAAAGAGGGTGTCGATGGACGGAGCATCAGAACCAATCAAACACTCACACCCAGTCAACAGACCTGGGTTTGATTCATCACCGTTCTCTAGCCCACTCTGCCACCCCAGTTCAGACATGGACATATGCAAATCAGTCTGACCCTGTGCCTCATGGGAACAGTCCAGCCCGAACTGCCAAGCCATGCCTTCCCTGGACCGGAAACAAGCTTCCTAGGACCAGTTTCTGGCATTTCAGCCCTCTTCAGCCAGGCTTGCTTGAATCCAGTGGCTTAGTGAGCAAGGGACTCACGTCTGAGCATACCCTGCCAACTTATGGCGAACAAAGCGGTACAAAAGGGGGTGGCGATGGACGGAGCATCAGAACCAATCAAACACTCACACCCAGTCAACAGACCTGGGTTTGATCCATCACCGTTCTTTAGCCCACTGTGCCACCCCAGTTCAGACATGGCCATATGCAAATCAGTCTGACCCTGTGCCTCATGGGAACAGTCCAGCCCGAACTGCCAAGCCATGCCTTCCCTGGACAGGGAACAAGCTTCCTAGGACCGGTTTCTGGCATTTCAGCCGTCTTCAGCCAGGCCTGCTTGAATCCAGTGGCAAAATGAGCAAGGGACTCACGTCTGAGCATACCCTGCCAACTTATGGCGAACAAAGCGGTACAAAAGGGGGTGGTTATGGACGGAGCATCAGAACCAATCAAACACTCACACCCAGTCAACAGATCTGGGTTTGATCCATCACCGTTCTTTAGCCCACTCTGCCACCCCAGTTCAGACATGGCCATATGCAAATCAGTCTGACCCTGTGCCTCATGGGAACAGTCCAGCCCGAACTGCCAAGCCATGCCTTCCCAGGACCGGAAACAAGCTTCCTAGGACCGGTTTCTGGCATTTCAGCCGTCTTCAGCCGGGCTTGCTTGAATCCAGTGGCAAAGTGAGCAAGGGACTCACGTCTGAGCATACCCTGCCAACTTATGGCCAACAAAGCGGTTCAAAAGGGGGTGGTGATGGACGGAGCATCAGAACCAATCAAACACTCACACCCAGTCAACAGATCTGGGTTTGATCCATCACCGTTCTTTAGCCCACTCTGCCACCCCAGTTCAGACATGGCCATATGCAAATCAGTCTGAGCCTGTGCCTCATGGGAACAGTCCAGCCCGAACTGCCAAGCCATGCCTTCCTTGGACCGGAAACAAGCTTCCTAGGACCGGTTTCTGGCATTTCAGCCGTCTTCAGCCGGGCTTGCTTGAATCCAGTGGCAAAGTGAGCAAGGGACTCACGCCTGAGCATACCCTGCCGACTTATGGCGAACAAAGCGGTACAAAAGGGGGTGGTGATGGACGGAGCATCAGAAACAATCAAACACTCACACCCAGTCAACAGATCTGGGTTTGATCCATCACCGTTCTTTAGCCCACTCTGCCACCCCAGTTCAGACATGGCCATATGCAAATCAGTCTGACCCTGTGCCTCATGGGAACAGTCCAGCCCGAACTGCCAAGCCATGCTTTCCCTGGACCGGAAATAAGCTTCCTAGGACCGGTTTCTGGCATTTCAGCCGTCTTCAGCCAGGCTTGCTTGAATCCAGTGGCAAAGTGAGCAAGGGACTCACGTCTGAGCATACCCTGCCAACTTATGGCGAACAAAGCGGTGCAAAAGAGGGTGGCGATGGACGGAGCATCAGAACCAATCAAACACTCACACCCAGTCAACAGACCTGGGTTTGATCTATCACCGTTCTTTAGCCCACTCTGCCACCCCAGTTCAGACATGGCCATATGCAAATCAGTCTGACCCTGTGCCTCATGGGAACAGTCCAGCCCGAACTGCCAAGCCATGCCTTCCCTGGACCGGAAACAAGCTTCCTAGGACCGGTTTCTGGCATTTCAGCCGTCTTCAGCCATGCTTGCTTGAATCCAGTGGCAAAGTGAGCAAGGGACTCACGTCTGAGCATACCCTGCCAACTTATGGCGAACAAAGCGGTACAAAAGGGGGTGGCGATGGACGGAGCATCAGAACCAATCAAACACTCACACCCAGTCAACAGACCTGGGTTTGATCCATCACCGTTCTTTAGCCCACTCTGCCACCCCAGTTCAGACATGGCCATATGCAAATCAGTCTGACCCTGTGCCTCATGGGAACAGTCCAGCCCGAACTGCCAAGTCATGCCTTCCCTGGACCGGAAACAAGCTTCCTAGGACCGGTTTCTGGCATTTCAGCCGTCTTCAGCCAGGCTTGCTTGAATCCAGTGGCAAAGTGAGCAAGGGACTCACGTCTGAGCATACCCTGCCAACTTATGGCGAACAAAGCGGTACAAAAGAGGGTGGCGATGGACGGAGCATCAGAACCAATCAAACACTCACACCCAGTCAACAGACCTGGGTTTGATCAATCACCGTTCTTTAGCCTACTCTGCCACCCCAGTTCAGACATGGCCATATGCAAATCAGTCTGACCCTGTGCCTCATGGGAACAATCCAGCCCGAACTGCCAAGCCATGCCTTCCCTGGACCGGAAACAAGCTTCCTAGGACCGGTTTCTGGCATTTCAGCCGGCTTCAGCCAGGCTTGCTTGAATCCAGTGGCAAAGTGAGCAAGGGACTCACGTCTGAGCATACCCTGCCAACTTATGGCGAACAAAGCGGTACAAAAGGGGGTGGTGATGCACGGAGCATCAGAACCAATCAAACACTCACACCCAGTCAACAGATCTGGGTTTGATCCATCACCGTTCTTTAGCCCACTCTGCCACCCCAGTTCAGACATGGCCATATGCAAATCAGTCTGACCCTGTGCCACATGGGAACAGTCCAGCCCGAACTGCCAAGCCATGCCTTCCCTGGACCGGAAACAAGCTTCCTAGGACCGGTTTCTGGCATTTCAGCCGTCTTCAGCCAGGCTTGCTTGAATCCAGTGGCAAAGTGAGCAAGGGACTCACGTCTGAGCATACCCTGCCAACTTATGGCGAATAAAGCAGTACAAAAGGGGGTGGTGATGGACGGAGCATCAGAACCAATCAAACACTCACACCCAGTCAACAGATCTGGGTTTGATCCATCACCGTTCTTTAGCCCACTCTGCTACCCCAGTTCAGACTTGGCCATATGCAAATCAGTCTGACCCTGTGCCTCATGGGAACAGTCCAGCCCGAACTGCCGAGCCATGCCTTCCCTGGACCGGAAACAAGCTTCCTAGGACGGGTTTCTGGCATTTCAGCCGTCTTCAGCCAGGCTTGCTCGAATCCAATGGCAAAGTGAGCAAGGGACTCACGTCTGAGCATACCCAGCCAACTTATGGCGAACAAAGTGGTACAAAAGAGGGTGGCGATGGACAGAGCATCAGAACCAATCAAACACTCACACCCAGTCAACAGACCTGGTTTTGATCCATCACCGTTCTTTAGCCCACTCTGCCACCCCAGTTCAGACATGGCCATATGCAAATCAGTCTGACCCTGTGCCACATGGGAACAGTCCAGCCCGAACTGCCAAGCCATGCCTTCCCTGGGCCGAAAACAAGCTTCCTAGGACCGGTTTCTGGCATTTCAGCCGTCTTCAGCCAGGCTTGCTTGAATCCAGTGGCAAAGTGAGCAAGGGACTCATGTCTGAGCATACCCTGCCAACTTATGGCGAACAAAGCGGTACAAAAGAGGGTGTCGATGGACGGAGCATCAGAACCAATCAAACACTCACACCCAGTCAACAGACCTGGGTTTGATCCATCACCGTTCTCTAGCCCACTCTGCCACCCCAGTTCAGACATGGCCATATGCAAATCAGTCTGACCCTGTGCCACATGGGAACAGTCCAGCCCGAACTGCCAAGCCATGCCTTCCCTGGACCGGAAACAAGCTTCCTAGGACCGGTTTCTGGCATTTCAGCCGTCTTCAGCCAGGCTTGCTTGAATCCAGTGGCAAAGTGAGCAAGGGACTCACGTCTGAGCATACCCTGCCAACTTATGGCGAACAAAGCAGTACAAAAGGGGGTGGTGATGGACGGAGCATCAGAACCAATCAAACACTCACACCCAGTCAACAGATCTGGGTTTGATCCATCACCGTTCTTTAGCCCACTCTGCTACCCCAGTTCAGACTTGGCCATATGCAAATCAGTCTGACCCTGTGCCTCATGGGAACAGTCCAGCCCGAACTGCCGAGCCATGCCTTCCCTGGACCGGAAACAAGCTTCCTAGGACCGGTTTCTGGCATTTCAGCCGTCTTCAGCCAGGCTTGCTCGAATCCAGTGGCAAAGTGAGCAAGGGACTCATGTCTGAGCATACCCTGCCAACTTATGGCGAACAAAGCGGTACAAAAGAGGGTGTCGATGGACGGAGCATCAGAACCAATCAAACACTCACACCCAGTCAACAGACCTGGGTTTGATCCATCACCGTTCTCTAGCCCACTCTGCCACCCCAGTTCAGACATGGCCATATGCAAATCAGTCTGACCCTGTGCCTCATGGGAACAGTCCAGCCCGAACTGCCAAGCCATGCGTTCCCTGGACAGGGAACAAGCTTCCTAGGACCGGTTTCTGGCATTTCAGCCGTCTTCAGCCAGGCTTGCTTGAATCCAGTGGCAAAGTGAGCAAGGGACTCACGTCTGAGCATACCCTGCCAACTTATGGCGAACAAAGCGGTACAAAAGGGGGTGGCGATGGACGGAGCATCAGAACCAATCAAACACTCACACCCAGTCAACAGATCTGGGTTTGATCCATCACCGTTCTTTAGCCCACTCTGCCACCCCAGTTCAGACATGGCCATGTGCAAATCAGTCTGACCCTGTGCCTCCTGGGAACAGTCCAGCCCGAACTGCCAAGCCATGCCTTCCCTGGACCGGAAACAAGCTTCCTAGGACCGGTTTCTGGCATTTCAGCCGTCTTCAGCCAGGCTTGCTTGAATCCAGTGGCAAAGTGAGCAAGGGACTCACGTCTGAGCATACCCTGCCAACTTATGGCGAACAAAGCGGTACAAAAGGGGGTGGTGATGGACAGAGCATCAGAACCAATCAAACACTCACACCCAGTCAACAGATCTGGGTTTGATCCATCACGGTTCTTTAGCCCACTCTGCCACCCCAGTTCAGACATGGCCATGTGCAAATCAGTCTGACCCTGTGCCTCATGGGAACAGTCCAGCCCGAACTGCCAAGCCATGCCTTCCCTGGACCGGAAAAAAGCTTCCTAGGACTGGTTTCTGGCATTTCAGGCGTCTTCAGCCAGGCTTGCTTGAATCCAGTGGCAAAGTGAGCAAGGGACTCACGTCTGAGCATACCCTGCCAACTTATGGCGAACAAAGCGGTACATTAGGGGGTGGTGATGGACGGAGCATCAGAACCAATCAAACACTCACACCCAGTCAACAGATCTGGGTTTGATCCATCACCGTTCTTTAGCCCACTCTGCCACCCCAGTTCAGACATGGCCATATGCAAATCAGTCTGACCCTGTGCCACATGGGAACAGTCCAGCCCGAACTGCCAAGCCATGCCTTCCCTGGACCGGAAACAAGCTTCCTAGGACCGGTTTCTGGCATTTCAGCCGTCTTCAGCCAGGCTTGCTTGAATCCAGTGGCAAAGTGAGCAAGGGACTCACGTCTGAGCATACCCTGCCAACTTATGGCGAACAAAGCAGTACAAAAGGGGGTGGTGATGGACGGAGCATCAGAACCAATCAAACACTCACACTCAGTCAACAGATCTGGGTTTGATCCATCACCGTTCTTTAGCCCACTCTGCCACCCCAGTTCAGACATGGCCATATGCAAATCAGTCTGACCCTGTGCCTCATGGGAACAGTCCAGCCCGAACTGCCAAGCCATGCCTTCCCTGGACCGGAAACAAGCTTCCTAGGACCGGTTTCTGGCATTTCAGCCGTCTTCAGCCAGGCTTGCTTGAATCCAGTGGCAAAGTGAGCAAGGGACTCACGTCTGAGCATACCCTTCCAACTAATGGCAAACAAAGCGGTACAAAAGAGGGTGGCGATGGACAGAGCATCAGAACCAATCAAACACTCACACCCAGTCAACAGACCTGGGTTTGATCCATCACCGTTCTTTAGCCCACTCTGCCACCCCAGTTCAGACATGGCCATATGCAAATCAGTCTGACCCTGTGCCTCATGGGAACAGTCCAGCCCGAATCGCCAAGCCATGCCTTCCCTGGGCCGGAAACAAGCTTCCTAGGACCGGTTTCTGGCATTTCAGCCGTCTTCAGCCAGGCTTGCTTGAATCCAGTGGCAAAGTGAGCAAGGGACTCACGTCTGAGCATACCTTGCCAACTTATGGCGAACAAAGCGGTACAAAAGAGGGTGTCGATGGACGGAGCATCAGAACCAATCAAACACTCACACCCAGTCAACAGACCTGGGTTTGATCCATCACCGTTCTCTAGCCCACTCTGCCACCCCAGTTCAGACATGGCCATATGCAAATCAGTCTGACCCTGTGCCTCATGGGAACAGTCCAGCCCGAACTGCCAAGCCATGCCTTCCCTGGACAGGGAACAAGCTTCCTAGGACCGGTTTCTGGCATTTCAGCCGTCTTCAGCCAGGCTTGCTTGAATCCAGTGGCAAAGTGAGCAAGAGACTCACGTCTGAGCATACCCTGCCAACTTATGGCGAACAAAGCGGTACAAAAGGGGGTGGTTATGGACGGAGCATCAGAACCAATCAAACACTCACACTCAGTCAACAGATCTGGGTTTGATCCATCACCGTTCTTTAGCCCACTCTGCCACCCCAGTTCAGACATGGCCATATGCAAATCAGTCTGACCCTGTGCCTCATGGGAACAGTCCAGCCCGAACTGCCAAGCCATGCCTTCCTTGGACCGGAAACAAGCTTCCTAGGACCGGTTTCTGGCATTTCAGCCGTCTTCAGCCGGGCTTGCTTGAATCCAGTGTCAAAGTGAGCAAGGGACTCACGCCTGATCATACTCTGCCAACTTATGGCGAACAAAGCGGTACAAAAGGGGGTGGTGATGGACGGAGCATCAGAAACAATCAAACACTCACACCCAGTCAACAGATCTGGGTTTGATCCATCACCGTTCTTTAGCCCACTCTGCCACCCCAGTTCAGACATGGCCATATGCAAATCAGTCTGACCCTGTGCCTCATGGGAACAGTCCAGCCCGAACTGCCAAGCCATGCTTTCCCTGGACCGGAAATAAGCTTCCTAGGACCGGTTTCTGGCATTTCAGCCGTCTTCAGCCAGGCTTGCTTGAATCCAGTGGCAAAGTGAGCAAGGGACTCACGTCTGAGCATACCCTGCCAACTTATGGCGAACAAAGCGGTACAAAAGAGGGTGGCGATGGACGGAGCATCAGAACCAATCAAACACTCACACCCAGTCAACAGACCTGGGTTTGATCTATCACCGTTCTTTAGCCCACTCTGCCACCCCAGTTCAGACATGGCCATATGCAAATCAGTCTGACCCTGTGCCTCATGGGAACAGTCCAGCCCGAACTGCCAAGCCATGCCTTCCCTGGACCGGAAACAAGCTTCCTAGGACCGGTTTCTGGCATTTCAGCCGTCTTCAGCCATGCTTGCTTGAATCCAGTGGCAAAGTGAGCAAGGGACTCACGTCTACGCATACCCTGCCAACTTATGGCGAACAAAGCGGTACAAAAGGGGGTGGCGATGGACGGAGCATCAGAACCAATCAAACACTCACACCCAGTCAACAGACCTGGGTTTGATCCATCACCGTTCTTTAGCCCACTCTGCCACCCCAGTTCAGACATGGCCATATGCAAATCAGTCTGACCCTGTGCCTCATGGGAACAGTCCAGCCCGAACTGCCAAGTCATGCCTTCCCTGGACCGGAAACAAGCTTCCTAGGACCGGTTTCTGGCATTTCAGCCGTCTTCAGCCAGGCTTGCTTGAATCCAGTGGCAAAGTGAGCAAGGGACTCTCGTCTGAGCATACCCTGCCAACTTATGGCGAACAAAGCGGTACAAAAGGGGGTGGCGATGGACGGAGCATCAGAACCAATCAAACACTCACACCCAGTCAACAGACCTTGGTTTGATCCATCACCGTTCTTTAGCCCACTCTGCCACCCCAGTTCAGACATGGCCATATGCAAATCAGTCTGACCCTGTGCCTCATGGGAACAGTCCAGCCGGAACTGCCAAGCCATGCCTTCCCTGGACCGGAAACAAGCTTCCTAGGACCGGTTTCTGGCATTTCAGCCGTCTTTAGCCAGGCTTACTTGAATCCAGTGGCAAAGTGAGCAAGGGACTCACGTCTGAGCATACCCTGCCAACTTATGGCGAACAAAGCGGTACAAAAGGGGGTGGTGATGGACGGAGCATCAGAACCAATCAAACACTCACACCCAGTCAACAGATCTGGGTTTGATCCATCACCGTTCTTTAGCCCACTCTGCCACCCCAGTTCAGACATGGCCATGTGCAAATGAGTCTGACCCTGTGCCTCATGGGAACAGTCCAGCCCGAACTGCCAAGCCATGCCTTCCCTGGACCGGAAAAAAGCTTCCTAGGACTGGTTTCTGGCATTTCAGGCGTCTTCAGCCAGGCTTGCTTGAATCCAGTGGCAAAGTGAGCAAGGGACTCACGTCTGAGCATACCCTGCCAACTTATGGCGAACAAAGCGGCACATTAGGGGGTGGTGATGGACGGAGCATCAGAACCAATCAAACACTCACACCCAGTCAACAGATCTGGGTTTGATCCATCACCGTTCTTTAGCCCACTCTGCCACCCCAGTTCAGACATGGCCATATGCAAATCAGTCTGACCCTGTGCCACATGGGAACAGTCCAGCCCGAACTGCCAAGCCATGCCTTCCCTGGACCGGAAACAAGCTTCCTAGGACTGGTTTCTGGCATTTCAGCCGTCTTCAGCCAGGCTTGCTTGAATCCAGTGGCAAAGTGAGCAAGGGACTCACGTCTGAGCATACCCTGCCAACTTATGGCGAACAAAGCAGTACAAAAGGGGGTGGTGATGGACGGAGCATCAGAACCAATCAAACACTCACACTCAGTCAACAGATCTGGGTTTGATCCATCACCGTTCTTTAGCCCACTCTGCCACCCCAGTTCAGACATGGCCATATGCAAATCAGTCTGACCCTGTGCCTCATGGGAACAGTCCAGCCCGAACTGCCAAGCCATGCCTTCCCTGGACCGGAAACAAGCTTCCTAGGACCGGTTTCTGGCATTTCAGCCGTCTTCAGCCAGGCTTGCTTGAATCCAGTGGCAAAGTGAGCAAGGGACTCACGTCTGAGCATACCCTTCCAACTAATGGCGAACAAAGCGGTACAAAAGAGGGTGGCGATGGACAGAGCATCAGAACCAATCAAACACTCACACCCAGTCAACAGACCTGGGTTTGATCCATCACCGTTCTTTAGCCCACTCTGCCACCCCAGTTCAGACATGGCCATATGCAAATCAGTCTGACCCTGTGCCTCATGGGAACAGTCCAGCCCGAATCGCCAAGCCATGCCTTCCCTGGGCCGGAAACAAGCTTCCTAGGATCGGTTTCTGGCATTTCAGCCGTCTTCAGCCAGGCTTGCTTGAATCCAGTGGCAAAGTGAGCAAGGGACTCACGTCTGAGCATACCCTGCCAACTTATGGCGAACAAAGCGGTACAAAAGAGGGTGTCGATGGACGGAGCATCAGAACCAATCAAACACTCACACCCAGTCAACAGACCTGGGTTTGATTCATCACCGTTCTCTAGCCCACTCTGCCACCCCAGTTCAGACATGGACATATGCAAATCAGTCTGACCCTGTGCCTCATGGGAACAGTCCAGCCCGAACTGCCAAGCCATGCCTTCCCTGGACCGGAAACAAGCTTCCTAGGACCAGTTTCTGGCATTTCAGCCCTCTTCAGCCAGGCTTGCTTGAATCCAGTGGCTTAGTGAGCAAGGGACTCACGTCTGAGCATACCCTGCCAACTTATGGCGAACAAAGCGGTACAAAAGGGGGTGGCGATGGACGGAGCATCAGAACCAAAAAAACACTCACACCCAGTCAACAGACCTGGGTTTGATCCATCACCGTTCTTTAGCCCACTGTGCCACCCCAGTTCAGACATGGCCATATGCAAATCAGTCTGACCCTGTGCCTCATGGGAACAGTCCAGCCCGAACTGCCAAGCCATGCCTTCCCTGGACAGGGAACAAGCTTCCTAGGACCGGTTTCTGGCATTTCAGCCGTCTTCAGCCAGGCCTGCTTGAATCCAGTGGCAAAATGAGCAAGGGACTCACGTCTGAGCATACCCTGCCAACTTATGGCGAACAAAGCGGTACAAAAGGGGGTGGTTATGGACGGAGCATCAGAACCAATCAAACACTCACACCCAGTCAACAGATCTGGGTTTGATCCATCACCGTTCTTTAGCCCACTCTGCCACCCCAGTTCAGACATGGCCATATGCAAATCAGTCTGACCCTGTGCCTCATGGGAACAGTCCAGCCCGAACTGCCAAGCCATGCCTTCCCTGGACCGGAAACAAGCTTCCTAGGACCGGTTTCTGGCATTTCAGCCGTCTTCAGCCAGGCTTGCTTGAATCCAGTGGCAAAGTGAGCAAGGGACTCACGTCTGAGCATACCCTGCCAACTTATGGCCAACAAAGCGGTTCAAAAGGGGGTGGTGATGGACGGAGCATCAGAACCAATCAAACACTCACACCCAGTCAACAGATCTGGGTTTGATCCATCACCGTTCTTTAGCCCACTCTGCCACCCCAGTTCAGACATGGCCATATGCAAATCAGTCTGAGCCTGTGCCTCATGGGAACAGTCCAGCCCGAACTGCCAAGCCATGCCTTCCTTGGACCGGAAACAAGCTTCCTAGGACCGGTTTCTGGCATTTCAGCCGTCTTCAGCCGGGCTTGCTTGAATCCAGTGGCAAAGTGAGCAAGGGACTCACGCCTGAGCATACCCTGCCGACTTATGGCGAACAAAGCGGTACAAAAGGGGGTGGTGATGGACGGAGCATCAGAAACAATCAAACACTCACACCCAGTCAACAGATCTGGGTTTGATCCATCACCGTTCTTTAGCCCACTCTGCCACCCCAGTTCAGACATGGCCATATGCAAATCAGTCTGACCCTGTGCCTCATGGGAACAGTCCAACCCGAACTGCCAAGCCATGCTTTCCCTGGACCGGAAATAAGCTTCCTAGGACCGGTTTCTGGCATTTCAGCCGTCTTCAGCCAGGCTTGCTTGAATCCAGTGGCAAAGTGAGCAAGGGACTCACGTCTGAGCATACCCTGCCAACTTATGGCGAACAAAGCGGTGCAAAAGAGGGTGGCGATGGACGGAGCATCAGAACCAATCAAACACTCACACCCAGTCAACAGACCTGGGTTTGATCTATCACCGTTCTTTAGCCCACTCTGCCACCCCAGTTCAGACATGGCCATATGCAAATCAGTCTGACCCTGTGCCTCATGGGAACAGTCCAGCCCGAACTGCCAAGCCATGCCTTCCCTGGACCGGAAACAAGCTTCCTAGGACCGGTTTCTGGCATTTCAGCCGTCTTCAGCCATGCTTGCTTGAATCCAGTGGCAAAGTGAGCAAGGGACTCACGTCTGAGCATACCCTGCCAACTTATGGCGAACAAAGCGGTACAAAAGGGGGTGGCGATGGACGGAGCATCAGAACCAATCAAACACTCACACCCAGTCAACAGACCTGGGTTTGATCCATCACCGTTCTTTAGCCCACTCTGCCACCCCAGTTCAGACATGGCCATATGCAAATCAGTCTGACCCTGTGCCTCATGGGAACAGTCCAGCCCGAACTGCCAAGTCATGCCTTCCCTGGACCGGAAACAAGCTTCCTAGGACCGGTTTCTGGCATTTCAGCCGTCTTCAGCCAGGCTTGCTTGAATCCAGTGGCAAAGTGAGCAAGGGACTCACGTCTGAGCATACCCTGCCAACTTATGGCGAACAAAGCGGTACAAAAGAGGGTGGCGATGGACGGAGCATCAGAACCAATCAAACACTCACACCCAGTCAACAGACCTGGGTTTGATCCATCACCGTTCTTTAGCCCACTCTGCCACCCCAGTTCAGACATGGCCATATGCAAATCAGTCTGACCCTGTGCCTCATGGGAACAGTCCAGCCGGAACTGCCAAGCGATGCCTTCCCTGGACCGGAAACAAGCTTCCTAGGACCGGTTTCTGGCATTTCAGCCGTCTTTAGCCAGGCTTACTTGAATCCAGTGGCAAAGTGAGCAAGGGACTCACGTCTGAGCATACCCTGCCAACTTATGGCGAACAAAGCGGTACAAAAGGGGGTGGTGATGGACGGAGCATCAGAACCAATCAAACACTCACACCCAGTCAACAGATCTGGGTTTGATCCATCACCGTTCTTTAGCCCACTCTGCCACCCCAGTTCAGACATGGCCATGTGCAAATCAGTCTGACCCTGTGCCTCCTGGGAACAGTCCAGCCCGAACTGCCAAGCCATGCCTTCCCTGGACCGGAAACAAGCTTCCTAGGACCGGTTTCTGGCATTTCAGCCGTCTTCAGCCAGGCTTGCTTGAATCCAGTGGCAAAGTGAGCAAGGGACTCACGTCTGAGCATACCCTACCAACTTATGGCGAACAAAGCGGTACAAAAGGGGGTGGTGTTGGACGGAGCATCAGAACCAATCAAACACTCACACCCAGTCAACAGATCTGGGTTTGATCCATCACCGTTCTTTAGCCCACTCTGCCACCCCAGTTCAGACATGGCCATGTGCAAATCAGTCTGACCCTGTGCCTCATGGGAACAGTCCAGCCCGAACTGCCAAGCCATGCCTTCCCTGGACCGGAAAAAAGCTTACTAGGACTGGTTTCTGGCATTTCAGGCGTCTTCAGCCAGGCTTGCTTGAATCCAGTGGCAAAGTGAGCAAGGGACTCACGTCTGAGCATACCCTGCCAACTTATGGCGAACAAAGCGGTACATTAGGGGTGGTGATGGACGGAGCATCAGAACCAATCAAACACTCACACCCAGTCAACAGATCTGTGTTTGATCCATCACCGTTCTTTAGCCCACTCTGCCACCCCAGTTCAGACATGGCCATATGCAAATCAGTCTGACCCTGTGCCACATGGGAACAATCCAGCCCGAACTGCCAAGCCATGCCTTCCCTGGACCGGAAACAAGCTTCCTAGGACCGGTTTCTGGCATTTCAGCCGTCTTCAGCCAGGCTTGCTTGAATCCAGTGGCAAAGTGAGCAAGGGACTCACGTCTGAGCATACCCTGCCAACTTATGGCGAACAAAGCAGTACAAAAGGGGGTGGTGATGGACGGAGCATCAGAACCAATCAAACACTCACACTCAGTCAACAGATCTGGGTTTGATCCATCACCGTTCTTTAGCCCACTCTGCCACCCCAGTTCAGACATGGCCATATGCAAATCAGTCTGACCCTGTGCCTCATGGGAACAGTCCAGCCCGAACTGCCAAGCCATGCCTTCCCTGGACTGGAAACAAGCTTCCTAGGACCGGTTTCTGGCATTTCAGCCGTCTTCAGCCAGGCTTGCTTGAATCCAGTGGCAGAGTGAGCAAGGGACTCACGTCTGAGCATACCCTGCCAACTTATGGCGAACAAAGCGGTACAAAAGGGGGTGGCGATGGACGGAGCATCAGAACAAATCAAACACTCACACCCAGTCAACAGATCTGGGTTTGAGCCATCACCGTTCTTTAGCCCACTCTGCCACCCCAGTTCAGACAAGGCCATATGCAAATCAGTCTGACCCTGTGCCTCATGGGAACAGTCCAGCCTGAACTGCCAAGCCATGCCTTCCCTGGACCGGAAACAAGCTTCCTAGGACCAGTTTCTGGCATTTCAGCCGTCTTCAGCCAGGCTTGCTTGAATCCAGTGGCAAAGTGAGCAAGGGACTCACGTCTGAGCATACCCTGCCAACTTATGGCGAACAAAGTGGTACAAAAGAGGGTGGCGATGGACAGAGCATCAGAACCAATCAAACACTCACACCCAGTCAACAGACCTGGGTTTGATCCATCACCGTTCTTTAGCCCACTCTGCCACCCCAGTTCAGACATGGCCATATGCAAATCAGTCTGACCCTGTGCCTCATGGGAACAGTCCAGCCCGAACTGCCAAGCCATGCCTTCCCTGGACCAGAAACAAGCTTCCTAGGACCGGTTTCTGGCATTTCAGCCGTCTTCAGCCAGGCTTGCTTGAATCTAGTGGCAAAGTGAGCAAGGGACTCACGTCTGAGCATACCCTGCCAACTTATGGCGAACAAAGCGGTACTAAAGAGGGTGGCGATGGACGGAGCATCAGAACCAATCAAACACTCACACCCAGTCAACAGACCTGGGTTTGATCCATCACCGTTCTTTAACCTACTCTGCCACCCCAATTCAGACATGGCCATATGCAAATCAGTCTGACCCTGTGCCTCATGGGAACAGTCCAGCCCGAACTGCCAAGCCATGCCTTCCCTGGACCGGAAACAAGCTTCCTAGGACCGGTTTCTGGCATTTCAGCCGTCTTCAGCCAGGCTTGCTTGAATCCAGTGGCAAAGTGAGCAAGGGACTCACGTCTGAGCATACCCTGCCAACTTATGGCGAACAAAGCGGTACAAAAGGGGGTGGTGATGGACGGAGCATCAGAACCAATCAAACACTCACACCCAGTCAACAGATCTGGGTTTGATCCATCACCGTTCTTTAGCCCACTCTGCCACCCCAGTTCAGACATGGCCATATCCAAATCAGTCTGACCCTGTGCCTCATGGGAACAGTCCAGCCCGAACTGCCAAGCCATGCCTTCCCTGGACCGGAAACAAGCTTCCTAGGACCGGTTTCTGGCATTTCAGCCGTCTTCAGCCAGGCTTGCTTGAATCCAGTGGCAAAGTGAGCAAGGGACTCACGTCTGAGCATACCCTGCCAACTTATGGCGAACAAAGCGGTACAAAAGGGGGTGGTGATGGACGGAGCATCAGAACCAATCAAACACTCACACCCAGTCAACAGATCTGGGTTTGATCCATCACCGTTCTTTAGCCCACTCTGCCACCCCAGTTCAGACATGGCCATATGCAAATCAGTCTGATCCTGTACCTCATGGGAACAGTCCAACCCGAACTGCCAAGCCATGCCTTCCCTGGACCGGAAACAAGCTTCCTAGGACCGGTTTCTGGCATTTCAGCCGTCTTCAGCCAGGCTTGCTTGAATCCAGTGGCAAAGTGAGCAAGGGACTCACGTCTGAGTATACCCTGCCAACTTATGGCGAACAAAGCGGTACAAAAGGGGGTGGTGATGGACGGAGCATCAGAACCAATCAAACACTCACACCCAGTCAACAGATCTGGGTTTGATCCATCACCGTTCTTTAGCCCACTCTGCCACCCCAGTTCAGACATGGCCATATGCAAATCAGTCTGACCCTGTGCCTCATGGGAACAGTCCAGCCCGAACTGCCAAGCCATGCCTTCCCTGGACCGGAAACAAGCTTCCTAGGACCGGTTTCTGGCATTTCAGCCGTCTTCAGCCAGGCTTGCTTGAATCCAGTGGCAAAGTGAGCAAGGGACTCACGTCTGAGCATACCCTGCCAACTTATGGCGAACAAAGCGGTACAAAAGGGGGTGGTGATGGACGGAGCATCAGAACCAATCAAACACTCACACTCATTCAACAGATCTGGGTTTGATCCATCACCGTTCTTTAGCCCACTCTGCCACCCCAGTTCAGACATGGCCATATGCAAATCAGTCTGACCCTGTGCCTCATGGGAACAGTCCAGCCCGAACTGCCAAGCCATGCCTTCCCTGGACCGGAAACAAGCTTCCTAGGACCGGTTTCTGTAATTTCAGCCAGGCTTGCTTGAATCCAGTGGCAAAGTGAGCAAGGGACTCACGTCTGAGCATACCCTGCCAACTTATGGCGAACAAAGCGGTACAAAAGGGGGTGGTGATGGACGGAGCATCAGAACCACTCAAACACTCACACCCAGTCAACAGATCTGGGTTTGATCCATCACCGTTCTTTAGCCCACTCTGCCACCCCAGTTCAGACATGGCCATATCCAAATCAGTCTGACCCTGTGCCTCATGGGAACAGTCCAGCCCGAACTGCCAAGCCATGCCTTCCCTGGACCGGAAACAAGCTTCCTAGGACCGGTTTCTGGCATTTCAGCCGTCTTCAGCCAGGCTTGCTTGAATCCAGTGGCAAAGTGAGCAAGGGACTCACGTCTGAGCATACCCTGCCAACTTATGGCGAACAAAGCGGTACAAAAGGGGGTGGTGATGGACGGAGCATCAGAACCAATCAAACACTCACACCCAGTCAAGAGATCTGGGTTTGATCCATCACCGTTCTTTAGCCCACTCTGCCACCCCAGTTCAGACTTGGCCATATGCAAATCAGTCTGACCCTGTACCTCATGGGAACAGTCCAGCCCGTACTGCCAAGCCATGCCTTCCCTGGACCGGAAACAAGCTTCCTAGGACCGGTTTCTGGCATTTCAGCCGTCTTCAGCCAGGCTTGCTTGAATCCAGTGGGAAAGTGAGCAAGGGACTCACGTCTGAGCATACCCTGCCAACTTATGGCAAACAAAGCGGTACAAAAGGGGGTGGTGATGGACGGAGCATCAGAACCAATCAAACACTCACACTCAGTCAACAGATCTGGGTTTGATCCATCACCGTTCTTTAGCCCACTCTGCCACCCCAGTTCAGACATGGCCATATGCAAATCAGTCTGACCCTGTGCCTCATGGGAACAGTCCAGCCCGAACTGCCAAGCCATGCCTTCCCTGGACCGAAACAAGCTTCCTAGGACCGGTTTCTGGAATTTCAGCCGTCTTCAGCCAGGCTTGCTTGAATCCAGTGGCAAAGTGAGCAAGGGACTCACGTCTGAGCATACCCTGCCAACTTATGGCGAACAAAGCGGTACAAAAGGGGGTGGTGATGGACGGAGCATCAGAACCAATCAAACACTCACACCCAGTCAACAGATCTGGGTTTGATCCATCACCGTTCTTTAGCCCACTCTGCCACCCCAGTTCAGACATGGCCATATCCAAATCAGTCTGACCCTGTGCCTCATGGGAACAGTCCAGCCCGAACTGCCAAGCCATGCCTTCCCTGGACCAGAAACAAGCTTCCTAGGACCGGTTTCTGGCATTTCAGCCGTCTTCAGCCAGGCTTGCTTGAATCCAGTGGCAAAGTGAGCAAGGGACTCACGTCTGAGCATACCCTGCCAACTTATGGCGAACAAAGCGGTACAAAAGAGGGTGGCGATGGACAGAGCATCAGAACCAATCAAACACTCACACCCAGTCAACAGATCTGGGTTTGATCCATCACCGTTCTTTAGCCCACTCTGCCACCCCAGTTCAGACATGGCCATATGCAAATCAGTCTGATCCTGTACCTCATGGGAACAGTCCAACCCGAACTGCCAAGCCATGCCTTCCCTGGACCGGAAACAAGCTTCCTAGGACCGGTTTCTGGCATTTCAGCCATCTTCAGCCAGGCTTGCTTGAATCCAGTGGCAAAGTGAGCAAGGGACTCACGTCTGAGTATACCCTGCCAACTTATGGCGAACAAAGCGGTACAAAAGGGGGTGGTGATGGACGGAGCATCAGAACCAATCAAACACTCACACCCAGTCAACAGATCTGGGTTTGATCCATCACCGTTCTTTAGCCCACTCTGCCACCCCAGTTCAGACATGGCCATATGCAAATCAGTCTGACCCTGTGCCTCATGGGAACAGTCCAGCACGAACTGCCAAGCCATGCCTTCCCTGGACCGGAAACAAGCTTCCTAGGACCGGTTTCTGGCATTTCAGCCGTCTTCAGCCAGGCTTGCTTGAATCCAGTGGCAAAGTGAGCAAGGGACTCACGTCTGAGCATACCCTGCCAACTTATGGCGAACAAAGCGGTACAAAAGGGGGTGGTGATGGACGGAGCATCAGAACCAATCAAACACTCACACTCATTCAACAGATCTGGGTTTGATCCATCACCGTTCTTTAGCCCACTCTGCCACCCCAGTTCAGACATGGCCATATGCAAATCAGTCTGACCCTGTGCCTCATGGGAACAGTCCAGCCCGAACTGCCAAGCCATGCCTTCCCTGGACCGGAAACAAGCTTCCTAGGACCGGTTTCTGTAATTTCAGCCGTCTTCAGCCAGGCTTGCTTGAATCCAGTGGCAAAGTGAGCAAGGGACTCACGTCTGAGCATACCCTGCCAACTTATGGCGAACAAAGCGGTACAAAAGGGGGTGGTGATGGACGGAGCATCAGAACCACTCAAACACTCACACCCAGTCAACAGATCTGGGTTTGATCCATCACCGTTCTTTAGCCCACTCTGCCACCCCAGTTCAGACATGGCCATATCCAAATCAGTCTGACCCTGTGCCTCATGGGAACAGTCCAGCCCGAACTGCCAAGCCATGCCTTCCCTGGACCGGAAACAAGCTTCCTAGGACCGGTTTCTGGCATTTCAGCCGTCTTCAGCCAGGCTTGCTTGAATCCAGTGGCAAAGTGAGCAAGGGACTCACGTCTGAGCATACCCTGCCAACTTATGGCGAACAAAGCGGTACAAAAGGGGGTGGTGATGGACGGAGCATCAGAACCAATCAAACACTCACACCCAGTCAAGAGATCTGGGTTTGATCCATCACCGTTCTTTAGCCCACTCTGCCACCCCAGTTCAGACTTGGCCATATGCAAATCAGTCTGACCCTGTACCTCATGGGAACAGTCCAGCCCGAACTGCCAAGCCATGCCTTCCCTGGACCGGAAACAAGCTTCCTAGGACCGGTTTCTGGCATTTCAGCCGTCTTCAGCCAAGCTTGCTTGAATCCAGTGGGAAAGTGAGCAAGGGACTCACGTCTGAGCATACCCTGCCAACTTATGGCAAACAAAGCGGTACAAAAGGGGGTGGTGATGGACGGAGCATCAGAACCAATCAAACACTCACACTCAGTCAACAGATCTGGGTTTGATCCATCACCGTTCTTTAGCCCACTCTGCCACCCCAGTTCAGACATGGCCATATGCAAATCAGTCTGACCCTGTGCCTCATGGGAACAGTCCAGCCCGAACTGCCAAGCCATGCCTTCCCTGGACCGAAACAAGCTTCCTAGGACCGGTTTCTGGAATTTCAGCCGTCTTCAGCCAGGCTTGCTTGAATCCAGTGGCAAAGTGAGCAAGGGACTCACGTCTGAGCATACCCTGCCAACTTATGGCGAACAAAGCGGTACAAAAGGGGGTGGTGATGGACGGAGCATCAGAACCAATCAAACACTCACAC
The DNA here is from genome assembly GCF_964204655.1 of Triturus cristatus. Taxonomy (NCBI): domain Eukaryota; kingdom Metazoa; phylum Chordata; class Amphibia; order Caudata; family Salamandridae; genus Triturus; species Triturus cristatus. The sequence continues at coordinate 655,971 of NW_028187362.1, forward strand.
CCAGTCAACAGATCTGGGTTTGATCCATCACCGTTCTTTAGCCCACTCTGCCACCCCAGTTCAGACATGGCCATATCCAAATCAGTCTGACCCTGTGCCTCATGGGAACAGTCCAGCCCGAACTGCCAAGCCATGCCTTCCCTGGACCGGAAACAAGCTTCCTAGGACCGGTTTCTGGCATTTCAGCCGTCTTCAGCCAGGCTTGCTTGAATCCAGCGGCAAAGTGAGCAAGGGACTCACGTCTGAGCATACCCTGCCAACTTATGGCGAACAAAGCGGTACAAAAGGGGGTGGTGATGGACGGAGCATCAGAACCAATCAAACACTCACACCCAGTCAACAGATCTGGGTTTGATCCATCACCGTTCTTTAGCCCACTCTGCCACCCCAGTTCAGACATGGCCATATGCAAATCAGTCTGACCCTGTACCTCATGGGAACAGTCCAACCCGAACTGCCAAGCCATGCCTTCCCTGGACCGGAAACAAGCTTCCTAGGACCGGTTTCTGGCATTTCAGCCGTCTTCAGCCAGGCTTGCTTGAATCCAGTGGCAAAGTGAGCAAGGGACTCACGTCTGAGCATACCCTGCCAACTTATGGCGAACAAAGCGGTACAAAAGGGGGTGGTAATGGACGGAGCATCAGAACCAATCAAACACTCACACCCAGTCAACAGATCTGGGTTTGATCCACCACCGTTCTTTAGCCCACTCTGCCACCCCAGTTCAGACATGGCCATATGCAAATCAGTCTGACCCTGTGCCTCATGGGAACAGTCCAGCCCGAACTGCCAAGCCATGCCTTCCCTGGACCGGAAACAAGCTTCCTAGGACCGGTTTCTGGCATTTCAGCCGTCTTCAGCCAGGCTTGCTTGAATCCAGTGGCAAAGTGAGCAAGGGACTCACGTCTGAGCATACCCTGCCAACTTATGGCGAACAAAGCGGTACAAAAGGGGGTGGTGATGGACGGAGCATCAGAACCAATCAAACACTCACACTCATTCAACAGATCTGGGTTTGATCCATCACCGTTCTTTAGCCTACTCTGCCACCCCAGTTCAGACATGGCCATATGCAAATCAGTCTGACCCTGTGCCTCATGGGAACAGTCCAGCCCGAACTGCCAAGCCATGCCTTCCCTGGACCGGAAACAAGCTTCCTAGGACCGGTTTCTGTAATTTCAGCCGTCTTCAGCCAGGCTTGCTTGAATCCAGTGGCAAAGTGAGCAAGGGACTCACGTCTGAGCATACCCTGCCAACTTATGGCGAACAAAGCGGTACAAAAGGGGGTGGTGATGGACGGAGCATCAGAACCAATCAAACACTCACACTCAGTCAACAGATCTGGGTTTGATCCATCACCGTTCTTTAGCCCACTCTGCCACCCCAGTTCAGACATGGCCATATCCAAATCAGTCTGACCCTGTGCCTCATGGGAACAGTCCAGCCCGAACTGCCAAGCCATGCCTTCCCTGGACCGGAAACAAGCTTCCTAGGACCGGTTTCTGGCATTTCAGCCGTCTTCAGCCAGGCTTGCTTGAATCCAGCGGCAAAGTGAGCAAGGGACTCACGTCTGAGCATACCCTGCCAACTTATGGCGAACAAAGCGGTACAAAAGGGGGTGGTGATGGACGGAGCATCAGAACCAATCAAACACTCACACCCAGTCAACAGATCTGGGTTTGATCCATCACCGTTCTTTAGCCCACTCTGCCACCCCAGTTCAGACATGGCCATATGCAAATCAGTCTGACCCTGTGCCACATGGGAACAGTCCAGCCCGAACTGCCAAGCCATGCCTTCCCTGGACCGGAAACAAGCTTCCTAGGACCGGTTTCTGGCATTTCAGCCGTCTTCAGCCAGGCTTGCTTGAATCCAGTGGCAAAGTGAGCAAGGGACTCACGTCTGAGCATACCCTGCCAACTTATGGCGAACAAAGCAGTACAAAAGGGGGTGGTGATGGACGGAGCATCAGAACCAATCAAACACTCACACTCAGTCAACAGATCTGGGTTTGATCCATCACCAATCTTTAGCCCACTCTGCCACCCCAGTTCAGACATGGCCATATGCAAATCAGTCTGACCCTGTGCCTCATGGGAACAGTCCAGCCCGAACTGCCAAGCCATGCCTTCCCTGGACCGGAAACAAGCTTCCTAGGACCGGTTTCTGGCATTTCAGCCGTCTTCAGCCAGGCTTGCTTGAATCCAGTGGCAAAGTGAGCAAGGGACTCACGTCTGAGCATACCCTTCCAACTAATGGCGAACAAAGCGGTACAAAAGAGGGTGGCGATGGACAGAGCATCAGAACCAATCAAACACTCACACCCAGTCAACAGACCTGGGTTTGATCCATCACCGTTCTTTAGCCCACTCTGCCACCCCAGTTCAGACATGGCCATATGCAAATCAGTCTGACCCTGTGCCTCATGGGAACAGTCCAGCCCGAATCGCAAAGCCATGCCTTCCCTGGGCCGGAAACAAGCTTCCTAGGATCGGTTTCTGGCATTTCAGCCTTCTTCAGCCAGGCTTGCTTGAATCCAGTGGCAAAGTGAGCAAGGGACTCACGTCTGAGCATACCCTGCCAACTTATGGCGAACAAAGCGGTACAAAAGAGGGTGTCGATGGACGGAGCATCAGAACCAATCAAACACTCACACCCAGTCAACAGACCTGGGTTTGATCCATCACCGTTCTCTAGCCCACTCTGCCACCCCAGTTCAGACATGGACATATGCAAATCAGTCTGACCCTGTGCCTCATGGGAACAGTCCAGCCCGAACTGCCAAGCCATGCCTTCCCTGGACCGGAAACAAGCTTCCTAGGACCAGTTTCTGGCATTTCAGCCCTCTTCAGCCAGGCTTGCTTGAATCCAGTGGCTTAGTGAGCAAGGGACTCACGTCTGAGCATACCCTGCCAACTTATGGCGAACAAAGCGGTACAAAAGGGGGTGGCGATGGACGGAGCATCAGAACCAATCAAACACTCACACCCAGTCAACAGATCTGGGTTTGATCCATCACCGTTCTTTAGCCCACTCTGCCACCCCAGTTCAGACATGGCCATATGCAAATCAGTCTGACCCTGTGCCTCATGGGAACAGTCCAGCCCGAACTGCCAAGCCATGCCTTCCCAGGACCGGAAACAAGCTTCCTAGGACCGGTTTCTGGCATTTCAGCCGTCTTCAGCCAGGCTTGCTTGAATCCAGTGGCAAAGTGAGCAAGGGACTCACGTCTGAGCATACCCTGCCAACTTATGGCGAACAAAGCAGTACAAAAGGGGGTGGTGATGGACGGAGCATCAGAACCAATCAAACACTCACACTCAGTCAACAGATCTGGGTTTGATCCATCACCGTTCTTTAGCCCACTCTGCCACCCCAGTTCAGACATGGCCATATGCAAATCAGTCTGACCCTGTGCCTCATGGGAACAGTCCAGCCCGAACTGCCAAGCCATGCCTTCCCTGGACCGGAAACAAGCTTCCTAGGACCGGTTTCTGGCATTTCAGCCGTCTTCAGCCAGGCTTGCTTGAATCCAGTGGCAAAGTGAGCAAGGGACTCACGTCTGAGCATACCCTTCCAACTAATGGCGAACAAAGCGGTACAAAAGAGGGTGGCGATGGACAGAGCATCAGAACCAATCAAACACTCACACCCAGTCAACAGACCTGGGTTTGATCCATCACCGTTCTTTAGCCCACTCTGCCACCCCAGTTCAGACATGGCCATATGCAAATCAGTCTGACCCTGTGCCTCATGGGAACAGTCCAGCCCGAACTGCCAAGCCATGCCTTCCCAGGACCGGAAACAAGCTTCCTAGGACCGGTTTCTGGCATTTCAGCCGTCTTCAGCCAGGCTTGCTTGAATCCAGTGGCAAAGTGAGCAAGGGACTCACGTCTGAGCATACCCTGCCAACTTATGGCGAACAAAGCAGTACAAAAGGGGGTGGTGATGGACGGAGCATCAGAACCAATCAAACACTCACACTCATTCAACAGATCTGGGTTTGATCCATCACCGTTCTTTAGCCCACTCTGCCACCCCAGTTCAGACATGGCCATATGCAAATCAGTCTGACCCTGTGCCTCATGGGAACAGTCCAGCCCGAACTGCCAAGCCATGCCTTCCCTGGACCGGAAACAAGCTTCCTAGGACCGGTTTCTGGCATTTCAGCCGTCTTCAGCCAGGCTTGCTTGAATCCAGTGGCAAAGTGAGCAAGGGACTCACGTCTGAGCATACCCTTCCAACTAATGGCGAACAAAGCGGTACAAAAGAGGGTGGCGATGGACAGAGCATCAGAACCAATCAAACACTCACACCCAGTCAACAGACCTGGGTTTGATCCATCACCGTTCTTTAGCCCACTCTGCCACCCCAGTTCAGACATGGCCATATGCAAATCAGTCTGACCCTGTGCCTCATGGGAACAGTCCAGCCCGAATCGCCAAGCCATGCCTACCCTGGGCCGGAAACAAGCTTCCTAGGATCGGTTTCTGGCATTTCAGCCGTCTTCAGCCAGGCTTGCTTGAATCCAGTGGCAAAGTGAGCAAGGGACTCACGTCTGAGCATACCCTGCCAACTTATGGCGAACAAAGCGGTACAAAAGAGGGTGTCGATGGACGGAGCATCAGAACCAATCAAACACTCACACCCAGTCAACAGACCTGGGTTTGATCCATCACCGTTCTCTAGCCCACTCTGCCACCCCAGTTCAGACATGGACATATGCAAATCAGTCTGACCCTGTGCCTCATAGGAACAGTCCAGCCCGAACTGCCAAGCCATGCCTTCCCTGGACCGGAAACAAGCTTCCTAGGACCAGTTTCTGGCATTTCAGCCCTCTTCAGCCAGGCTTGCTTGAATCCAGTGGCTTAGTGAGCAAGGGACTCACGTCTGAGCATACCCTGCCAACTTATGGCGAACAAAGCGGTACAAAAGGGGGTGGCGATGGACGGAGCATCAGAACCAATCAAACACTCACACCCAGTCAACAGATCTGGGTTTGATCCATCACCGTTCTTTAGCCCACTCTGCCACCCCAGTTCAGACATGGCCATATGCAAATCAGTCTGACCCTGTGCCTCATGGGAACAGTCCAGCCCGAACTGCCAAGCCATGCCTTCCCAGGACCGGAAACAAGCTTCCTAGGACCGGTTTCTGGCATTTCAGCCGTCTTCAGCCGGGCTTGCTTGAATCCAGTGGCAAAGTGAGCAAGGGACTCACGTCTGAGCATACCCTGCCAACTTATGGCCAACAAAGCGGTTCAAAAGGGGGTGGTGATGGACGGAGCATCAGAACCAATCAAACACTCACACCCAGTCAACAGATCTGGGTTTGATCCATCACCGTTCTTTAGCCCACTCTGCCACCCCAGTTCAGACATGGCCATATGCAAATCAGTCTGAGCCTGTGCCTCATGGGAACAGTCCAGCCCGAACTGCCAAGCCATGCCTTCCTTGGACCGGAAACAAGCTTCCTAGGACCGGTTTCTGGCATTTCAGCCGTCTTCAGCCGGGCTTGCTTGAATCCAGTGGCAAAGTGAGCAAGGGACTCACGCCTGAGCATACCCTGCCGACTTATGGCGAACAAAGCGGTACAAAAGGGGGTGGTGATGGACGGAGCATCAGAAACAATCAAACACTCACACCCAGTCAACAGATCTGGGTTTGATCCATCACCGTTCTTTAGCCCACTCTGCCACCCCAGTTCAGACATGGCCATATGCAAATCAGTCTGACCCTGTGCCTCATGGGAACAGTCCAGCCCGAACTGCCAAGCCATGCTTTCCCTGGACCGGAAATAAGCTTCCTAGGACCGGTTTCTGGCATTTCAGCCGTCTTCAGCCAGGCTTGCTTGAATCCAGTGGCAAAGTGAGCAAGGGACTCACGTCTGAGCATACCCTGCCAACTTATGGCGAACAAAGCGGTGCAAAAGAGGGTGGCGATGGACGGAGCATCAGAACCAATCAAACACTCACACCCAGTCAACAGACCTGGGTTTGATCTATCACCGTTCTTTAGCCCACTCTGCCACCCCAGTTCAGACATGGCCATATGCAAATCAGTCTGACCCTGTGCCTCATGGGAACAGTCCAGCCCGAACTGCCAAGCCATGCCTTCCCTGGACCGGAAACAAGCTTCCTAGGACCGGTTTCTGGCATTTCAGCCGTCTTCAGCCATGCTTGCTTGAATCCAGTGGCAAAGTGAGCAAGGGACTCACGTCTGAGCATACCCTGCCAACTTATGGCGAACAAAGCGGTAAGAAAGGGGGTGGCGATGGACGGAGCATCAGAACCAATCAAACACTCACACCCAGTCAACAGACCTGGGTTTGATCCATCACCGTTCTTTAGCCCACTCTGCCACCCCAGTTCAGACATGGCCATATGCAAATCAGTCTGACCCTGTGCCTCATGGGAACAGTCCAGCCCGAACTGCCAAGTCATGCCTTCCCTGGACCGGAAACAAGCTTCCTAGGACCGGTTTCTGGCATTTCAGCCGTCTTCAGCCAGGCTTGCTTGAATCCAGTGGCAAAGTGAGCAAGGGACTCATGTCTGAGCATACCCTGCCAACTTATGGCGAACAAAGCGGTACAAAAGAGGGTGGCGATGGACGGAGCATCAGAACCAATCAAACACTCACACCCAGTCAACAGACCTGGGTTTGATCCATCACCGTTCTTTAGCCCACTCTGCCACCCCAGTTCAGACATGGCCATATGCAAATCAGTCTGACCCTGTGCCTCATGGGAACAGTCCAGCCGGAACTGCCAAGCGATGCCTTCCCTGGACCGGAAACAAGCTTCCTAGGACCGGTTTCTGGCATTTCAGCCGTCTTTAGCCAGGCTTACTTGAATCCAGTGGCAAAGTGAGCAAGGGACTCACGTCTGAGCATACCCTGCCAACTTATGGCGAACAAAGCGGTACAAAAGGGGGTGGTGATGGACGGAGCATCAGAACCAATCAAACACTCACACCCAGTCAACAGATCTGGGTTTGATCCATCACCGTTCTTTAGCCCACTCTGCCACCCCAGTTCAGACATGGCCATGTGCAAATCAGTCTGACCCTGTGCCTCCTGGGAACAGTCCAGCCCGAACTGCCAAGCCATGCCTTCCCTGGACCGGAAACAAGCTTCCTAGGACCGGTTTCTGGCATTTCAGCCGTCTTCAGCCAGGCTTGCTTGAATCCAGTGGCAAAGTGAGCAAGGGACTCACGTCTGAGCATACCCTACCAACTTATGGCGAACAAAGCGGTACAAAAGGGGGTGGTGTTGGACGGAGCATCAGAACCAATCAAACACTCACACCCAGTCAACAGATCTGGGTTTGATCCATCACCGTTCTTTAGCCCACTCTGCCACCCCAGTTCAGACATGGCCATGTGCAAATCAGTCTGACCCTGTGCCTCATGGGAACAGTCCAGCCCGAACTGCCAAGCCATGCCTTCCCTGGACCGGAAAAAAGCTTACTAGGACCGGTTTCTGGCATTTCAGGCGTCTTCAGCCAGGCTTGCTTGAATCCAGTGGCAAAGTGAGCAAGGGACTCACGTCTGAGCATACCCTGCCAACTTATGGCGAACAAAGCGGTACATTAGGGGTGGTGATGGACGGAGCATCAGAACCAATCAAACACTCACACCCAGTCAACAGATCTGTGTTTGATCCATCACCGTTATTTAGCCCACTCTGCCACCCCAGTTCAGACATGGCCATATGCAAATCAGTCTGACCCTGTGCCACATGGGAACAATCCAGCCCGAACTGCCAAGCCATGCCTTCCCTGGACCGGAAACAAGCTTCCGAGGACCGGTTTCTGGCATTTCAGCCGTCTTCAGCCAGGCTTGCTTGAATCCAGTGGCAAAGTGAGCAAGGGACTCACGTCTGAGCATACCCTGCCAACTTATGGCGAACAAAGCAGTACAAAAGGGGGTGGTGATGGACGGAGCATCAGAACCAATCAAACACTCACACTCAGTCAACAGATCTGGGTTTGATCCATCACCGTTCTTTAGCCCACTCTGCCACCCCAGTTCAGACATGGCCATATGCAAATCAGTCTGACCCTGTGCCTCATGGGAACAGTCCAGCCCGAACTGCCAAGCCATGCCTTCCCTGGACTGGAAACAAGCTTCCTAGGACCGGTTTCTGGCATTTCAGCCGTCTTCAGCCAGGCTTGCTTGAATCCAGTGGCAGAGTGAGCAAGGGACTCACGTCTGAGCATACCCTGCCAACTTATGGCGAACAAAGCGGTACAAACGGGGGTGGCGATGGACGGAGCATCAGAACAAATCAAACACTCACACCCAGTCAACAGATCTGGGTTTGAGCCATCACCGTTCTATAGCCCACTCTGCCACCCCAGTTCAGACATGGCCATATGCAAATCAGTCTGACCCTGTGCCTCATGGGAACAGTCCAGCCTGAACTGCCAAGCCATGCCTTCCCTGGACCGGAAACAAGCTTCCTAGGACCAGTTTCTGGCATTTCAGCCGTCTTCAGCCAGGCTTGCTTGAATCCAGTGGCAAAGTGAGCAAGGGACTCACGTCTGAGCATACCCTGCCAACTTATGGCGAACAAAGTGGTACAAAAGAGGGTGGCGATGGACAGAGCATCAGAACCAATCAAACACTCACACCCAGTCAACAGACCTGGGTTTGATCCATCACCGTTCTTTAGCCCACTCTGCCACCCCAGTTCAGACATGGCCATATGCAAATCAGTCTGACCCTGTGCCTCATGGGAACAGTCCAGCCCGAACTGCCAAGCCATGCCTTCCCTGGACCAGAAACAAGCTTCCTAGGACCGGTTTCTGGCATTTCAGCCGTCTTCAGCCAGGCTTGCTTGAATCTAGTGGCAAAGTGAGCAAGGGACTCACGTCTGAGCATACCCTGCCAACTTATGGCGAACAAAGCGGTACAAAAGAGGGTGGCGATGGACGGAGCATCAGAACCAATCAAACACTCACACCCAGTCAACAGACCTGGGTTTGATCCATCACCGTTCTTTAACCTACTCTGCCACCCCAATTCAGACATGGCCATATGCAAATCAGTCTGACCCTGTGCCTCATGGGAACAGTCCAGCCCGAACTGCCAAGCAATGCCTTCCCTGGACCGGAAACAAGCTTCCTAGGACCGGTTTCTGGCATTTCAGCCGTCTTCAGCCAGGCTTGCTTGAATCCAGTGGCAAAGTGAGCAAGGGACTCACGTCTGAGCATACCCTGCCAACTTATGGCGAACAAAGCGGTACAAAAGGGGGTGGTGATGGACGGAGCATCAGAACCAATCAAACACTCACACCCAGTCAACAGATCTGGGTTTGATCCATCACCGTTCTTTAGCCCACTCTGCCACCCCAGTTCAGACATGGCCATATCCAAATCAGTCTGACCCTGTGCCTCATGGGAACAGTCCAGCCCGAACTGCCAAGCCATGCCTTCCCTGGACCGGAAACAAGCTTCCTAGGACCGGTTTCTGGCATTTCAGCCGTCTTCAGCCAGGCTTGCTTGAATCCAGTGGCAAAGTGAGCAAGGGACTCACGTCTGAGCATACCCTGCCAACTTATGGCGAACAAAGCGGTACAAAAGGGGGTGGTGATGGACGGAGCATCAGAACCAATCAAACACTCACACCCAGTCAACAGATCTGGGTTTGATCCATCACCGTTCTTTAGCCCACTCTGCCACCCCAGTTCAGACATGGCCATATGCAAATCAGTCTGATCCTGTACCTCATGGGAACAGTCCAACCCAAACTGCCAAGCCATGCCTTCCCTGGACCGGAAACAAGCTTCCTAGGACCGGTTTCTGGCATTTCAGCCGTCTTCAGCCAGGCTTGCTTGAATCCAGTGGCAAAGTGAGCAAGGGACTCACGTCTGAGTATACCCTGCCAACTTATGGCGAACAAAGCGGTACAAAAGGGGGTGGTGATGGACGGAGCATCAGAACCAATCAAACACTCACACCCAGTCAACAGATCTGGGTTTGATCCATCACCGTTCTTTAGCCCACTCTGCCACCCCAGTTCAGACATGGCCATATGCAAATCAGTCTGACCCTGTGCCTCATGGGAACAGTCCAGCCCGAACTGCCAAGCCATGCCTTCCCTGGACCGGAAACAAGCTTCCTAGGACCGGTTTCTGGCATTTCAGCCGTCTTCAGCCAGGCTTGCTTGAATCCAGTGGCAAAGTGAGCAACGGACTCACGTCTGAGCATACCCTGCCAACTTATGGCAAACAAAGCGGTACAAAAGGGGGTGGTGATGGACGGAGCATCAGAACCAATCAAACACTCACACTCATTCAACAGATCTGGGTTTGATCCATCACCGTTCTTTAGCCCACTCTGCCACCCCAGTTCAGACATGGCCATATGCAAATCAGTCTGACCCTGTGCCTCATGGGAACAGTCCAGCCCGAACTGCCAAGCCATGCCTTCCCTGGACCGGAAACAAGCTTCCTAGGACCGGTTTCTGTAATTTCAGCCGTCTTCAGCCAGGCTTGCTTGAATCCAGTGGCAAAGTGAGCAAGGGACTCACGTCTGAGCATACCCTGCCAACTTATGGCGAACAAAGCGGTACAAAAGGGGGTGGTGATGGACGGAGCATCAGAACCACTCAAACACTCACACCCAGTCAACAGATCTGGGTTTGATCCATCACCGTTCTTTAGCCCACTCTGCCACCCCAGTTCAGACATGGCCATATCCAAATCAGTCTGACCCTGTGCCTCATGGGAACAGTCCAGCCCGAACTGCCAAGCCATGCCTTCCCTGGACCGGAAACAAGCTTCCTAGGACCGGTTTCTGGCATTTCAGCCGTCTTCAGCCAGGCTTGCTTGAATCCAGTGGCAAAGTGAGCAAGGGACTCACGTCTGAGCATACCCTGCCAACTTATGGCGAACAAAGCGGTACAAAAGGGGGTGGTGATGGACGGAGCATCAGAACCAATCAAACACTCACACCCAGTCAAGAGATCTGGGTTTGATCCATCACCGTTCTTTAGCCCACTCTGCCACCCCAGTTCAGACTTGGCCATATGCAAATCAGTCTGACCCTGTACCTCATGGGAACAGTCCAGCCCGAACTGCCAAGCCATGCCTTCCCTGGACCGGAAACAAGCTTCCTAGGACCGGTTTCTGGCATTTCAGCCGTCTTCAGCCAGGCTTGCTTGAATCCAGTGGGAAAGTGAGCAAGGGACTCACGTCTGAGCATACCCTGCCAACTTATGGCAAACAAAGCGGTACAAAAGGGGGTGGTGATGGACGGAGCATCAGAACCAATCAAACACTCACACTCAGTCAACAGATCTGGGTTTGATCCATCACCGTTCTTTAGCCCACTCTGCCACCCCAGTTCAGACATGGCCATATGCAAATCAGTCTGACCCTGTGCCTCATGGGAACAGTCCAGCCCGAACTGCCAAGCCATGCCTTCCCTGGACCGAAACAAGCTTCCTAGGACCGGTTTCTGGAATTTCAGCCGTCTTCAGCCAGGCTTGCTTGAATCCAGTGGCAAAGTGAGCAAGGGACTCACGTCTGAGCATACCCTGCCAACTTATGGCGAACAAAGCGGTACAAAAGGGGGTGGTGATGGACGGAGCATCAGAACCAATCAAACACTCACACCCAGTCAACAGATCTGGGTTTGATCCATCACCGTTCTTTAGCCCACTCTGCCACCCCAGTTCAGACATGGCCATATCCAAATCAGTCTGACCCTGTGCCTCATGGGAACAGTCCAGCCCGAACTGCCAAGCCATGCCTTCCCTGGACCGGAAACAAGCTTCCTAGGACCGGTTTCTGGCATTTCAGCCGTCTTCAGCCAGGCTTGCTTGAATCCAGCGGCAAAGTGAGCAAGGGACTCACGTCTGAGCATACCCTGCCAACTTATGGCGAACAAAGCGGTACAAAAGGGGGTGGTGATGGACGGAGCATCAGAAACAATCAAACACTCACACCCAGTCAACAGATCTGGGTTTGATCCATCACCGTTCTTTAGCCCACTCTGCCACCCCAGTTCAGACATGGCCATATGCAAATCAGTCTGACCCTGTACCTCATGGGAACAGTCCAGCCCGAACTGCCAAGCCATGCCTTCCCTGGACCGGAAACAAGCTTCCTAGGACCGGTTTCTGGCATTTCAGCCGTCTTCAGCCGGGCTTGCTTGAATCCAGTGGCAAAGTGAGCAAGGGACTCACGTCTGAGCATACCCTGCCAACTTATGGCGAACAAAGCGGTACAAAAGAGGGTGGCGATGGACGGAGCATCAGAACCAATCAAACACTCACACCCAGTCAACAGACCTGGGTTTGATCCATCACCGTTCTTTAGCCCACTCTGCCACCCCAGTTCAGACATGGCCATATGCAAATCAGTCTGACCCTGTGCCTCATGGGAACAGTCCAGCCCGAACTGCCAAGCCATGCCTTTCCTGGACCGGAGACAAGCTTCCTAGGACCGGTTTCTGGCATTTCAGCCGTCTTCAGCCAGGCTTGCTTGAATCCAGTGGCAAAGTGAGCAAGGGACTCACGTCTGAGCATACCCTGCCAACTTATGGCGAACAAAGCGGTACAAAAGGGGGTGGCGATGGACGGAGCATCAGAACCAATCAAACACTCACACCCAGTCAACAGACCTGGGTTTGATCCATCACCGTTCTTTAGCCCACTCTGCCACCCCAGTTCAGACATGGCCATATGCAAATCAGTCTGACCCTGTGCCTCATGGGAACAGTCCAGTCCGAACTGCCAAGCCATGCCTTCCCTGGACCGGAAACAAGCTTCCTAGGACCGGTTTCTGGCATTTCAGCCGTCTTTAACCAGGCTTACTTGAATCCAGTGGCAAAGTGAGCAAGGGACTCACGTCTGAGCATACCCTGCCAACTTATGGCGAACAAAGCGGTACAAAAGGGGGTGGTGATAGACGGAGCATCAGAACCAATCAAACACTCACACCCAGTCAACAGATCTGGGTTTGATCCATCACCGTTCTTTAGCCCACTCTGCCACCCCAGTTCAGACATGGCCATATGCAAATCAGTCTGACCCTGTGCCACATGGGAACAGTCCAGCCCGAACTGCCAAGCCATGCCTTCCCTGGACCGGAAACAAGCTTCCTAGGACCGGTTTTTGGCATTTCAGCCGTCTTCAGCCAGGCTTGCTTGAATCCAGTGGCAAAGTGAGCAAGGGACTCACGTCTGAGCATACCCTGCCAACTTATGGCGAACAAAGCGGTACAAAAGGGGGTGGTGATGGACGGAGCATCAGAACCAATCAAACACTCACACCCAGTCAACAGATCTGGGTTTGATCCATCACCGTTCTTTAGCCCACTCTGCCACCCCAGTTCAGACATGGCCATGTGCAAATCAGTCTGACCCTGTGCCTCATGGGAACAGTCCAGCCCGAACTGCCAAGCCATGCCTTCCCTGGACCGGAAACAAGCTTCCTAGGACCGGTTTCTGGCATTTCAGGCGTCTTCAGCCAGGCTTGCTTGAATCCAGTGGCAAAGTGAGCAAGGGACTCACGTCTGAGCATACCCTGCCAACTTATGGCAAACAAAGCGATACAAAAGGGGGTAGTGATGGACGGAGCATCAGAACCAATCAAACACTCACACCCAGTCAACAGATCTGGGTTTGATCCATCACCGTTCTTTAGCCCACTCTGTTACCCCAGTTCAGACATGGCCATATGCAAATCAGTCTGACCCTGTGCCTCATGGGAACAGTCCAGCCCGAACTGCCAAGCCATGCCTTCCCTGGACCGGAAACAAACCTCCTAGGACCAGTTTCTGGCATTTCAGCCATCTTCAGCCAGGCTTGCTTGAATCCAGTGGCAAAGTGAGCAAGGGACTCACGTCTGAGCATACCCTGCCAACTTATGGCGAACAAAGCGGTACAAAAGGGGGTGGTGATGGACGGAGCATCAGAACCAATCAAACACTCACAACCCAGTCAACAGATCTGGGTTTGATCCATCACCGTTCTTTAGCCCACTCTGCCACCCCAGTTCAGACATGGCCATATGCAAATTTGATCCATCACCGTTCTTTAGCCCACTCTGCCACCCCAGTTCAGACATGGCCATATGCAAATCAGTCTGACCCTGTGCCTCATGGGAACAGTCCAGCCCGAACTGCCAAGCCATGCCTTCCCTGGACCGGAAACAAGCTTCCTAGGACCGGTTTCTGGCATTTCAGCCGTCTTCAGCCAGGCTTGCTTGAATCCAGTGGCAAAGTGAGCAAGGGACTCACGTCTGAGCATACTCTGCCAACTTATGGCGAACAAAGCGGTACAAAAGAGGGTGCTCAGACGTGAGTCCTTTGCTCACTTTGCCACTGGATTCAAGCAAGCCTGGCTGAAGACGGCTGAAATGCCAGAAACCGGTCCTAGGAAGCTTGTTTCCGGTCCAGGGAAGGCATGGCTTGGCCGTTCGGGCTGGACTGTTCCCATGAGGCACAGGGTCAGACTGATTTGCATATGGCCATGTCTGAACTGGGGTGGCAGAGTGGGCTAAAGAACGGTGATGGATCAAACCCAGGTCTGTTGACTGGGTGTGAGTGTTTGATTGGTTCTTATGCTTTGTCCATCGCCACCCTCTTTTGTACCGCTTTGCTCGCCATAAGTTGGCATGGTATGCTCAGACGTGAGTCCCTTGCTCATTTGGCCACTGGATTCAAGCAAGCCTGGCTGAAGACGGCTGAAATGCCAGAAACCGGTCCTAGGAAGCTTGTTTCCGGTCCAGGGAAGGCATGGCTTGGCAGTACGGGCTGGACTGTTCCCCTGAGGCACAGGGTCAGACTGATTTGCATATGGCCATGTCTGAACTGGGGTGGCACAGTGGGCTAAAGAATGGTGATGGATCAAACCCAGGTCTGTTGACTGGGTGTGAGTGTTTGATTGGTTCTGATGCTCTGTCCATCGCCACCCTCTTTTGTACCGCTTTGTTCGCCATAAGTTAGCAGGGTATGCTCAAACGTGAGTCCCTTGCTCACTTTGCCACTGGATTCAAGCAAGCCTGGCTGAAGACGGCTGAAATGCCAGAAACCGGTCCTAGGAAGCTTGTTTCCGGTCCAGGGAAGGCATGGCTTGGCAGTTCGGGCTGGACTGTTCCCATGAGGCACAGAGTCAGACTGATTTGCATAAGGCCATGTCTGAACTGGGGTGGCAGAGTGGGCTAAAGAACGGTGATGGATCAAACCCAGGTACGTTGACTGGGTGCGAGTGTTTGATTGGTTCTGATGCTCTGTCCATCGCCACCCTCTTTTGTACCGCTTTGTTCGCCATAAGTTGGCAGGGTATGCTCAGACGTGAGTCCCTTGCTCACTTTGCCACTGGATTCAAGCAAGCCTGGCTGAAGACGGTTGAAATGCCAGAAACCGGTCCTAGGAAGCTTGTTTCCGGTCCAGGGAAGGCATGGCTTGGCAGTTCGGGCTGGACTGTTCCCATGAGGCACAGGGTCAGACTGATTTGAATATGGCCATGTCTGAACTGGGGTGGCAGAGTGGGCTAAAGAACGGTGATGGATCAAACCCAGGTCTGTTGACTGGGTGTGAGTGTTTGTTTGGTTCTGATGCTCTGTCCATCGCCACCCTCTTTTGTACCGCTTTGTTCGCCATCAGTTGGCAGGGTATGCTCAGACGTGAGTCCCTTGCTCACTTTGCCACTTGATTCAAGCAAGCCTGGCTGAAGACGGCTGAAATGCCAGAAACCGGTCCTAGGAAGCTTGTTTCCGGTCCAGGGAAGGCATGGCTTGGCAGTTCGGGCTGGACTGTTCCCATGAGGCACAGGGTCAGACTGATTTGAATATGGCCATGTCTGAACTGGGGTGGCAGAGTGGGCTAAAGAACGGTGATGGATCAAACCCAGGTCTATTGACTGGGTGTGAGTGTTTGATTGGTTCTGATGCTCTGTCCATCGCCACCCTCTTTTGTACCGCTTTGTTCGCCATAAGTTGGCAGGGTATGCTCAGACGTGAGTCCCTCTCTCACTTTGCCACTGGATTCAAGCAAGCCTAGCTGAAGACGGCTGAAATGCCAGAAACCGGTCCTAGGAAGCTTGTTTCCGGTCCAGGGAAGGCATGGCTTGGCAGTTCGGGCTGGACTGTTCCCATGAGGCACAGGGTCAGACTGATTTGCATATGGCCATGTCTGAACTGGGGTGGCAGAGTGGGCTAAAGAACGGTGATGGATCAAACCCAGGTCTGTTGACTGGGTGTGAGTGTTTGATTGGTTCTGATGCTCTGTCCATCGCCACCCTCTTTTGTAATAATATATCAAGGGCAAGTCGATTTTGCATTACCATAGCACGCATGGCAACCATTTCAGTGTTAACCAATAAAAATCCTCCAGCGGTGCTTGTTGACAAGGGATCCACTACTGTTGACAATTTTCTAATTTCGTTTGCATTCAGAATTATTCCCATTGCTGGTATCAATGCCTGAAAAATGTCACCTACAATTTCTGCCCAAGATTCTCTCTTGGTCCTTGCTAAATGATTACTTGAACTATGTACGCCATCTTCTCCTCTATCCATATGAAAGATTTTTGGAAAGACCAGGCCTACGTAACATGTGCCATACCAATGGTCTGGCAAACGATAATATGCCCTTTTCCCACAAATAAAATATAATCCAGGAAAGACTGGATCTCTTCCACCTTTAAATCCCCATCCACCTATGATTCGATATGTATCGTGGCACTCACTATTACCTAGAAAATAATTATCATACACAGTTTGATTCCTTCGAATGCAAAATTTCCCTTTCTGAGGCCAATCTAAAGCTATAGTTGGACTAGCTTCTCCTTTCAAATGTTTTTCTTTCTCTATATCCCAGATTGTTTTCTCCACTTTTCCTTCTGCTGCTTTTCTTTGCATTTTCAATCTTCTTTCCTCAACCATGTCTAGGAATGTCTTTTCCTCCTTCTTCAAGCTGCATGTTAGATTGTTTCTAAAAATATACTCTAATGTTAGTTCCTTAGTTTCTAAGAAGAATTCACCTAATACCTTAGCAGGTTTTACTTTGTTCAATTTATTATAAGAAGGCACTTGCGCCAAAATAATATCTACATCTGAGAAATAATATTCTAATTTCCCTGTCTCATAAAATAAACTAGCTATTACACTACATGTTATTCCATACGTTGCTGGGAGATGATGATAAGTCACTCCTTCAGAAACAGATGCAGGTAACTGCATACATACGTAGCAGTGCCGTACGTCCATTGTCTTTACATATTTATACAATAATTTTGAAAACACATTATTAGAAAAATCTGTTATTGACCTGTCTTTATGTAAATAGTTATTATCTATTCTAGTCGGAACTACCTTTGAAATCTTCCCTATATTAGTTTTATTCTCACTATGTCCTTCTAATTTATCTATAGTGGCCTTAAAAGAAATGACAAGAGCAAGGATGCTCCATAAAAGCATTAATAATCCTGTACAACAACAACAACACATTTTACACCATCTTTTCATGAATGTACATCTACCTTTACTACTTTCTATGTTAGCCATCTTTGCTAAAATGGACCGTGTCATTTGACTTAGCCTCTTTTACTTCACAACTAGTTTTTCTAACCTAAGGTTCTAACACCTATTTGGTTCTACCAGTCTCTATCTTTTGATTCAATATCTTGTTTTCTTTATCAATAGTTTTCTTGATTTATTCAGTTTGGCATCTCATCATTCTTCACTCTCCTCTCATCATCCAAATATGGATTTTCCTAAACTTCCGTTTCTTCTTCTCCAATGTCGGACAAGAGAACTCTCAGGATTTCCGATTCTATTTCATCCTCAACCACTTTCAGTACAGTCTCCTCTGGATCTCCTTCACTAACTGCCTCTTCTCCCTTTTCAGGCAGAGCCACGTACGTCCATTCTGGTGACTTATACTTCTGGTTAGGTTTCCTTGTTCTTCTACTCTCTTTGTCTTCAGTTAATTCGTCTTCTTTTGATTTTTCTTGACTTGTCACTTCATTCACCTGTTCAGCTCTCGGTGAATTCACTCTTGTCAGTCGATATCTCAGTTTCCTTATTTTATTGGGCCAAACATCATCTCTTGCAACTCTTTTTACTTTACTTCCTTTGTCATTCTTTTCATTCCTCCAAGCTCTCTTTCTTAGAACTCGACCTTCAGGTATTTCATTTTCACTCTCTTCAGACTCTTTCTCAACTTGCTTTGTCTTTTCAGCGACTTCTTCTTCCACCACTTGTTTTGTTTTCCCTACTTCTGTCCCTCCTCGGATCTCCGACACGCAATCTTCCTGCTGGCTGCTTGTCCCTTCACCTAACTGGATGTTGCAGTTCCCTACACCTCCTCGGGGGTCTTCCGCAGAAACCTGTCCCTCTCTCTCTGTACCTGTCCCTTGTTCACTTAAATTTGTTACTTCAGGTGGAATTTCTCTCAGTCTCTCATCTGGTTCTTCCTTTTCACGAATTTCTTTTGTTGTGGCTTCAGTACTCTTTCCTCTTTTCTTTCTGTGTTCTTTCTTAGAACCCTGCGCTTCTTGCTAGTTTCCAGAATCGGTTGATTCCGAAATCTGCAATCTTCTTCTCAGAGAGCTACTTCTGGGGACCAGAGCTGAACTTTGTTCTGTTTCCCCCCTTTCAGAGTTTCCTCGTCTCTTTGACCCTTCGTCATCCGACTCAGTACTTGATTCTGATTCATCAAAAAGTATTCTTTTCCTGTGCTGTCCACCGGATTTGGAATTCTCAATGTATGACTGGCATGGATCCAGTTCTTCAGTCCAGCACACTTCACAGCTGTGGTCGTGGTCAGAATGACTTGTCGTGGTTTTCCCCACCTTGGAACCAGACAATTTCTTCTTCTGTGGACCTTTATCCTTACCCAATCACCTGGGCTTAGATCATGGGCTGGCTTCTTTTCAAGTGTGGTGGCATCTGGTCCAACCTGATGAAACACAGAATGAACTGCGTCAGCCAGGCCTTTACAGTATTCCAACACCATGTCAGCAGTTATTGTCATCAGCTTGTTGACTGGTATAAACACATGTCTCATAGCACGTCCCATGATTATTTCATGAGGACTCAATCCTGTAGTTCTGTCTGGAATTGACCTTATTGTCATGAGTACTAGAGGCAAGACATCAGGCCATTTCATACCTGTGGCCAAACACATCTTCCCTATTCTATTTTTGATACCATTCATCTGTTCAACCACACTAGAAGCCTCTGGTCGGTAGGCACAATGTAGTTTTTGTTGTACATTCAATGCTTCACAAATTAATCCTACAATCTCATTATGGAAATGTCCTCCTCGGTCTGACTCAATTGTCACTGGGAACCTGAACCTGGTGATGAATTCTCTCAGCAGTAGCTTAGCTACGGTCAGCCCATCATTTCTTCTTGTTGGGAATGCTTCCACCCACCTGGAGAATAGGCAGACTACAACCAAAACATACCTCAGTCTGTTACAGGGAGGCATCTCAATGAAATCTACTTGCATTCTGGTGAAAGGCCCTCCTTCTCGACCTATTGTTCCCAGACTCACTACTGTCTTCCTTCCAGGATTGTACTGCTGACATATTAAGCATCTCTGACAAAGACTTTCTGCTACAAGTCTGAATTTTGCATTGTACCAGGTCTGCTTAAATGACCTGATCATGGCATCTCTCCCAATATGTCCCTGGCCATGATACATCCGTGCCATGGTAGACATCATGCTATCAGGCATAACTGGTCTTCCATCTCGATAGACCCACACATGATCCTTTTCCCTTGGGGCACATCCTGCTTTTACCCACTGTCTCATTTCCTCATCTCCTGCCTCATCCTGTTAGTGAACATCAATGAGCAAGAAGACATTTCTCTTTCCTTAGCCCAATTGACCGAATTCTGATTTTGTGCACAATACTGTGCCATGTCATTTGCGTACGTGTTCCCGGTGGCAATATAATCACCACCCTGACTATGTGCAGCACATTTTACAACAGCCAATTGTTTAGGCAGCTGTATCGCCTCAAGCAACTTTCCAACCACTTCTGCATTCTTAATGGGAGTTCCACTCGAGGTCAGGAAACCTCTTTGTAGCCATAGTTGGCCGAAGTCGTGGACGACTCCAAAGCCATACTGGCTGTCAGTTATCACAGTCACTCTCACACTCTTCCCAATCTTGCATGCTCTAGTCATAGCCACAAGTTCTGCTACTTGGGCTGATTTTACTCCTTTCAGATATGATGCTTCGATTACTGCTGCGACTGTGCATACTGCATACGCTGCACTCAGCATTCCTGACCCATCAACGAACATCACGAAATCACTTTCTGGCAAAGGTACATCTTTTAGATCTGGTCGTGGTTTTGTACAAAAATCAAGTACATCCAGAAAATCATGATCCACTTCATCTCTTACTTCCACAATTTCAGCATCAGGCAACAACGTTGCAGGATTCACATTCACACATCTTGCAAGACTCACATTAGTCGCACCTAATATGACTTTTTCATACTTTGTCAGCCGACTATGAGTCATATACTGAGTACGACTCCTTGTCAACAAAATTGCTACATCATGGGGTACAAACACTTTCAATGGATATCCCATCACAAATCCTTCACTCTGCTCCAAACTTCGACATGTTGCAGCCACCGCTTTCAAACATCCAGGTAAACCTACAGCTACCGGATCGAACATTGATGAAAAATATGCAATTGGTCTTCTCATTTTTCCATGCTTCTGGGTCAACACAGAAAGTGCACATCCATTCCTCTCACTGCAATACAACTCGAATTCTTTCTCATAGTCAGGCATACCTAATGCCGGTGCTTCACACAAACCATCTCTCAATTGTCTAAATGCTGCCAATTCTTCTTTGTTTAATTCAAGGGGATCTTTTACATCACTTCTCGTTAATCGCACCAAAGGCTTTGCGATCAAGGAAAAGTTACCTATCCACTGACGACAGTACCCAACCTTTCCCAAAAACATTCTCACTTCTCTTTGAGTCATGGGAGCTCTCATTCCTTTTATTATTCTGATTCTGTCTATGGTTATTTTCCTTGGTCCTTTCTCAAGGTTATGTCCCAAATACTGCACTTCCTTCTTACAAAACTGTAGTTTCGCTGGTGACACTTTAAGTCCTCCATCTGCCAAATGATTCAGCAAGGCTATTGTATCCACCTCACAAGCTTCACGTGTTTTTGACACCACCAAAAGGTCGTCAATGTATTGGACCAATACAGAGCTTTCTGGCATTTCTAGACTCTCCAAAGACTTCTTTAATAGCTGATTGAATATAGATGGGCTTTCTGTATACCCCTGTGGGATTCGGCACCATGCCAAAATACGCTCACCAAAACGAAATGCAACAATTTGCTGACTGTCGTGATGCAATGGAATGGAAAAGAAAGCATGACACAGATCAATCACTGTATACCATTCTGCATCATGGGGATTCTGATATAAAATCACTGATGGATTTGGTACAATGGGACAACATGATACCACAATTTTGTTCACCTTTCTCAGATCTTGCACTATCCTGAATTTCCCATTAGGCTTTTTCAGTCCCATTATCTGTGAATTACATGGACTACTCATTATTTCTCTCAAAATTCCTTGCCTAATCATTTTCTCTATTACAGGAGTTACACCTTCAATTATCTCAGGTGTCAGTTTATACTGCGGAACATTAGGATATGTTACTCCTTCCTTCACAGTTATTTTGACTGGATCGACATTTCTCATTAGTCCTACATCTTCTCCAGTGAAATCCCAAACTTCTGCCTTTACAGATTGTCTCAATTCTTTAGGTAATTCATCAGGATTGAATACAGCATATGTTTCAGTAACTTCACTTTCTCTGTTAGCTATGGTCATTTTGTACAATACATCATCATCTGGTGTTTCAAAAGCTATTCCATCCGGAGTACAAAATATAGTGCAATTCATTTTGCACAACAGGTCCCTACCTAATAAATTCACAGGACTGGAGTCACACACCACAAAGCGGTGCATTTCTGAAAATTTCCCTATGCTAACTTTCACTGGTTCTGTAAGGTATGTCTTAATCTGTCTGTTGGACACACCAACTACTTGGATCGTTTCATCCGTGAGAGGAAGATTCTTAATATCAGCTGATAAAACAGTTGATCGAGTAGCACCAGTATCCACTAAGAAAGTAATATTTTCATCATTAACCCTCCCATCTACAAAAGGTCCTGTCTGGTCTACTTCTAGAGTTGCGCCAAGTTCGCACTCTTCTTCCTCCCTTCGGCACCGTCAATAGCTCTCTTCTGCGTCACTCTCATCGCGTTGCAGCCAATACTGCGAGACAGCGCTAGCGCGTGGCGGCTTATTTACCTGTTCTTCATTGTAGAATTCCGATTCACTACTATACTTCTGTGTGTTTCTGCTCTGTGGAAAAGGCGGTTTTGGCACCTGATTCTGTGGGGGAACAACTTGCTGCTGTTGCTGCAGTTGACCACTTACCTCATGCTGCACCTGTGGGTTCAATGATGGATTTTCATTGTTAGTACTCGGGGGAAACTTACACTCGGATTTCCAATGCCCTATCCTGCCGCAATTATGACACGGAAATTTCTTTTTAGCTTCTTCAATATTCCCTTTATACTTCCCAGTATTACATTTCGGCTTTGACCCTGCTTGTTCCACTAATTGTGCTGCTAGTCTCTCCGCTACCTTTACCTGTGCCCACATTGCTTCCCCTTTTAGCTTCCGCTGTTTTGCTTCAATTTCATCACTGAAGTATTTAGCATGTCTCAATACTTCATCTATTTTCTTGTTTTGCCAATCTACCGTATGCTGTTTAATCATCTCACCAATTTCTGGTCGTAGACCATATACAAATCTGTATACAAAATGGCTCAAATCCTTTTCACTCAGATTCTCATCTCCGCTAAACTGCTTAAAAGCTTGTATTAGCCTCTCGTAGTATGCATGCACGGACTCTTTACTTTCCTGGTGTGTTCGATCAATTTTTACCCAGTCTGTCTCTTTAGGGGGCACTTTATTTTTCAGAAATACCATAACCTGCTCAAATTTCTTCATTACCTCGGGGTCTGGAGCTCCTGTTTTAGGATCCCTAGGATATTCCTTGGTTGGCCAATTTATCATTAGCTTACACTCTGACCATAGATCTGCTGGTACAATTATGTCAAATAGACTATTCAAATCAATCCATAGTACTTTAGATAATTTCACAAATCTGTCTACCTGTCTGTACCACTCGACGGGCTTTTCGCGTAGTCGAGGGAAATCATTCGTAAAAGACAAAATATCCTATCTTGTCCATGGGACATGTACATATCCTCCTCCTGGAATCTCTCTCATAGGGCATTCTGTCACTACCTTGTCCTTTTCTCTTACAGGAAAGGCTGAAAATGTCTTATCTGAGGCATCATCTCGTTTTCTATACCACCTGCTTCTCCATTTATCCACGTCTCCCCATTTTCTCAACAAAATGATTATATCCTTAATTTGACCTATTCGTCCTGTGGTGTTCATATTCTCAATGTCCTTGTCAGGGAATTCCACTCGATATGGCTTCTGTAAGGCTTTTACCTTTTCAATATCAATACCCATTTCATTTGCTACTTCTTCTAACCTTTCATGCAAATTTTTCGCTCTCCAGGTCACACTTTTGCACAAAAATAATAATTCTTCATCCTGATAGGTTTTCAATTTTTTTGTCGGGATAGTCCCTACGATTAATTCTTCCAATACCATTCGTAACCTGGCCACATCAATTGATGGGATTCTTTGTTTTTCCTCTGCAAGCTTCTTAACCATTCACTTAACTCGTCTGTTGATGGTCCTACTGGTTTTTCTATACTTCTGTGTCCAAAATCTTTTTGTGTTTCTGACACTGTCTCTATCATTGTCATACGTCTCTCTGCACATTCTGATCTACAAATGGATTATTTGTAAAATTTGGTTCCATTACACTCATAGTCTGCCTCCATGGATTCTCATTCTGACTCACTCTTGGTTGTTCTACTGGTTTATTATTTCTATAAGGGACTGTCAAACAATGCTCACTGTCCTTCTGTTTGTCAAAAATAGGCATTACTGGACCTATCGTTACTGGAACAGTTACCGCTTCTAGATTCTTAGTCAATTCTCTTATTTTCTCAGTTAATTCCAGGGTTGTTTTCGCTAATTCTGCAGAATTTTCTCCATCTGTTCTTCCTTCTGATCTCTTTTCTACTTCCCTGGTAACACTGTTTTTACTCAAACTTAGGGATTCTGGTTCCGATTTTATAATTCGCATTGTTTCTTTCATTGGGGCACTTGGAGTTAACATTTCTGGTTCTGGTCGATACAGTGGTGGATTTTTATAGAACATATCATCAAGAACATCATCCTCAGACTCATTCGCTCCATACCCTCTCGACTCCACATTATGCCTCTTTTCTACACACTTTCGTCCATCATTCTCTCCTACAGTTCTTACGAGGAACACACCCTCAGTCATACTCGCATCTCGCCATCTTTTCATTCGATCGCTATGCGTTTCGTGTCCGTATGGTCTTCCAAACCAGTACCTATATCCTCTACCACTTCTTTGTCTTTCTCGTTCATGCATTTCGTCTTCCCATTCCGTCAAAGCCTCAAACTGTGTCGGTCTAGGTCTTGGTTCCAAATTCATCATCTTTTCCCTCAAATTTCTCAAAACAGCCAAATTAAATGGACCATGCTCTGGAAAAGCTAATACTCCATCATCCTTGGTATATCTCACCCAGTTATCCAACCAAATACAAGTATGATACCCATATTTCGCAATCATAAAGGATGCAGGGGTTTTCGGTGGAGGAAGTAACTGTCCTTCCCTAGTTTTAACTGGTTTGTCCTTCTTAAACCACTTCTTGATTCTCCCTAACCAGGTTTTCTTTTCTTTCTCTGTTGGGTCGTAATACATTTTCTTGTCTTTCTGGTATCACTAGTCTCTTTTAACTGTACCGCTAGTCTGTCCAATCACAGCGCGACTCACACTAACGCACCAATTCCGAGCGTCCACGTCACTGTCACAGTCCTCAAATCCCAGCGCGACTCACACTAACGCACCAATAAGGAGCGTCTACGTCACCCTGTTTTCCTCCAATCCTAGCGCGGCGTACACTAACGCACCAATCCGGGGCGTTTCACAGTTCTGACCGACTGTCCAATCCCAGCTCGGTCGTTCTGATATCAGCAGCCGCTGCGGCAGCTGCTTCTCCTGCTTCTGTCTACCCCTCCTTTACAAATCCGCTCAATACGTTTTTGTTTCAATTTCTACACTTCTGTTAGTAACAACATAGAAACATCTCCATTGTCCGCTTCGCTAACCAAAGAACAGCAAAAGACCTTTCTCACGAGAATTCCGTATTTCCCGAGAGCAGCGCTTACCTCTGCCCTACTACGGAATCATTACTTCCGTTGATAAAGTAGCACATCCCTCTACTTCACCCTTCTAACAAGCATTAGCTAATTGTTTCTCTAGCATTTAAGACACATAGTTGGAGACCCAATGCTCCTGAGAAATAAACCCAGAGTTTCGCAATTAACCCAAATGCCTTTACATTCACACTCGTTCACACAAGAAAATGTAGTACATTCACACAGAATCCTGTCTTTCCCGAGAACAGCGAACAGTCTGTCCTACTACAGAATTATGTCATACGTTAAAGCAGCGCTTACCTCTCCTTTGTCCTTCTAACAAGCTCAGAGAGTGCCTATTACCTTTCCAGTGATAAGCGTTATCGGAATGCCAGTTGGCTCCCTGGTACCAAAGACTAGAACTTCACAGGTAACCTTCGCTATCATACACACTTCTCTCACACTGTAAATGTCTCTAATGGCAACACATGACGATGCTACCGAATCGAACCCAGACAATGCGCCGTGCAACTTAAATTGTCACACGTTTCCCCTGTGCACCTACAGGGCAACAACAATTCCGTCTTTCCCGAGAGCAGCGCTTACCTCTGCTCTACTATGGAACCGTTACAAACTTCCGACTTCCTACATCCCAGAAGCCGTGCAAACAATATATAACTCAACGGGTAACTCAACAGAGTGTTAGTACATAAATCAATACCAATCAATAACCAAAATCAATAAGCAATGTACAAGCAATAATCACTAAACCAAAACAATAACAACCATCATCTTGCTACCAGAAAAACTGCTCCAGCGCGGAGTGCAAAATCCCTCCCTACCGTCACGGACCAAAGATCTCACATACACACACTATCCATACATTCACTGGTGGGGCCCATAACACCAACATTCACTCACCATCAGTCCGTGTGGGAGGCGATTATCCTTCCAAGCGCTGGAAAATGAGAGGGAAAATACCACTTTTACCTAATGAGCGACAAATCTACGCAACCTTCTGATACTCATTAGGCCTTAAACTTCACCTTTAGTATTCCTCTCATAAATCGGGACGGATCAGTTAGTTGTAGGTTTAAGTGAATTTCTAATGAACCTTTTCATTAACACATTTCAATGAATAAACAACCCAACTCATTTCTGTAGATGTTCAAATTCAAATTTATATTAATATTGCAAATTAAATCATTCATTTGATCAAGTTGCCATTAATATTTACCTATTCTGGCTAAAGTCGTCCTCTATGTCAAATCTGGCAGTCTCGCAAATCTATGCCCATCAATTTGAGTAGGTTCAGTTCATCAGGAGTTTGGGCATTAATTCAGTCCGTCAAAGATTCAGGCTAACAGCTGTTCTGCAGTGTCACCGTCCTCTCCGTCAGCATAACGTCAGGAAATCGAGAAAGGCCAGAAACGAACCCGCCACCACCTCTTTATTCTACCATAATTTATAGTAAAATCAATATCAAATGTATCAAAGTTTTAGGCATCCGAGTTCGCTGATTGGACCATCAGGGATCATCCTTTTAAGTTCTCACGAAAAGTGTCTTTTGGGTTATGACCCTTGTCAGTTCCGGTTCACACAACAGTCTTTGTTCGGAATATTTGGCCGACGTCCCAGGCTGTCCTTGAAAGGTACATGTTCATCTGGGGTTAGGTCCAGGCCACTGTGTATCTGTTGTCAGCGCAGAGGCACTTCACCCAAGCCTTGTTCAGCGTTGGCAGCCGGGTTAGGCACCAAAGCCAGCCATCTTTCGATAGGCCAAAATGGTCAACTTAAGTAAAGAAACACAAAAACGTAATTAATACATAGAAATGACTAATCAAATGTTATTCCCTCGCTAATACCCATATGTGTATGTATTTATCTAGCCAAAGCAACACTCAGTGCAGTTTATACTTACTAAATAAAGCACAAATCACAATTACATCACAAAAGCGACATATATCGTGCAATATTCTAATTGTCTATCATTAGTGTGCGTACGAAATTTAGTTCACGTATTAATTAAGCCATGCAGATGCAAATCCCACGTGTAATTCATACATTAGTAAGGTTGGTAAATATTTTCCACATCACACTTCAATCCATTAGTTCGATTATAATTAATTAATTAATCTAATTAATAAAACAACATGCAAAATGGGGTGGGTATACAAAATTTTGCATAACCCGCTCCAGCACCCTCACCGTCACACCTGCAGCCTTTGAAACTGGGGGCCCGGGTTTGAGTCCTAGCGTCGGATCCCCATCCTGTGATTCTGGGCAAATCACTTAAATAGCTGGATATCGGAACTTATGGCAATTTTTTTTTCATTTGACTACATTTATTTATTTGCTGCCTGTCGTGCGTGCAGGGTCACCGAGTAGGTCACTGAGCTTTCCTAACATGAAGCCGATGGCTTCAGAGAATTCTTTTCAAAGGGGCCCTCCAGTCTTTTAGCAGACAATGGCTACCATCATAAAAACTTTGCAAAGCATGTCAAAAGCATTAATCTACCTGTAACATCCCAATTCCACAACCATTCGTCTGCATTTTATTGTTTTTTATGAAAAGTCACCAGGAAAGGAAAAATAGGCAGAGAGAATTATAATAATAAATGTAATTCTCTCTGCCTATTTTTCCTTTTCTGGTGACATTTTCATATGTTTTCCCTGAGCCAATTAACTAATAAAGTAAAACATATTCATGGCAGAAAACCCTGTCACGTTGAATGAATCACTATTGTGTGTCTGGGCAGCAGAGCTATGCATTAGGTGAAGCCCAGCAATGATACAGGCCTGTCCTCCCTGACCTTTATATATTTTATTTCTAGACCTCTATATTATAAAGCAGAGGCATACAGCCTTTTCCCGTCTCCTGCACTATGTTCTTTTCTTCCTTCCAATTTTACCATGCTCCTTTTCTATTATGCAGTCTTTCTCAACTCTCCCCTCACAAAATACTTTCCCTTTCCTGTATTTCTTGCCCACTTTCTGTTCTCTCCTTTTTCACCTTACCTTCCTTCTCCAGGTCTGCTTTTTCCTTTCCCACTTGTAATCATCATCCTCCTTTTTCACACTCCAATTTCTGCTATAACCTGTGCTCTTCATTCGTTTCATTCCTTCTGTACCCTATCTGTCTTTACCTCTCCGATATCGCCTCCTTTCTACCTCTTCCTTTTATCTGTGTTTAGGTCAAGCCTGTGCAGCACATGCCCTGCTGTGAGACATGCAGTATTGGAGTATGACTTTGATGTCCCGCCCACTCTCCGCCCATATTTTTAATTGGCTTGTCATTGTCCTTCGTAAACACTGGCTTCTGAGTCGGCTGCTCTCTGCCACTGTTTTTAAATATTACAAACTGAGTATTTGCACCTTTATCTCTTGCGATATATGGCTGATGTTAATTCTTAGTTTAAAAATTGCCGTGAGGAACTACTGCTGCTATCTGTTTTAATTACGACGATTTTAATTTCACAACTGTTGAGGTTCCGGGGTGCTAGTAAATCCGTTTTCAGTATTGTATGGTGAATCTGACATTATATTGCTGCTATCTGTGCCGGAGTTCTGTAAGGGGAGGCGGGAAGTTGGATACCGATTCTGTGCTCAGACGCGCCACCCCTGGCCGCCATTTTGGAGCGGGGTGCAGTCTAGTGTTCCAGAAGCTGTCACGCATAAAGAGGGACGCTTCGCGAGCGCGCTCGACCCTGGACAGAGTAGTGGCTGGTCTCTGCCACTGTTTTTAAATATTACAAACTGCGTATTTGCACATTTATCTCTTGCGATATATGGCTGATGTTAATTCTTAGTTTAAAAATTGCCGTGAGGAACTACTGCTGCTATCTGTTTTAATTACGACTATTTTAATTTCACAACTGTTGAGGTTCCGGGGTGCTAGTAAATCAGTTTTTAGTTTTTTGGGGGTTTTTTGTCCTCATTCGCCAATACCCATAACGTGCTGACCGTCAATACATTCCCCTATATCGATAGGCTACGAAAAAAAGTGGGCTACTCCCTCGGGTTCTCTTGATGCTTTCAGTCCATAGCCTAGAGGGGGTATATTATCAGACCAAGGAGCACTGCCCAAATGTTATTTTGGGAAGAATAGGTATCTTTCCATTCTTGGGAGATCTTATGGGCTCTGGGAATGTCCAGTTGGCATAATCATAGGACGGGGATAAAAAAACAAAAAACCCTCATCTCCAAAGTGACAGCAAGTCCCAGTATGCGATCTTTATCCTGCTACATTCTCTGGCCATATCCATTTTAGATGTTTCATATAGAGAGGTCAGCCAATCCGAATGGGAAGGGGGGGCAGAGACTGCCCAGTGCTTACAGATTTGTCTTCTTGCCAAAAGGATTGAGTAGAAGAGAAAAAGTTTAGCTGGGCCTAGTATCTGGGTATGTAAGCCAAAGATTATTAATTTGATATCGATTGTAATTACCATCCCCAGAATACTCTCCAATGTTTTTTGCACTTCTTCCCAAAATGACTGAATGAAAGGGCAGTCTCTGAACATATGAAGGTCCGAAGCCTCAAGGAGACCGCATTTTTGGCAACTGACTTGTGTATTTTTACTAATTCTTGATAGTCTAAGGGGGGATAAATATGCACGATGAGCCGTAAATAAATGATTCCTCCTCAACCATGCTGGTTTAACTATGTTGAAGAGGATTTTAAAGGATTCCTGCCATAAATGGTCACACTGGTCATTAGGCAGCGAGCCACTCCACAGCTCATCAGCCAGCTTAAATTTCCCATCTACCTCCTGTTCTATGGCCCAATACCAATAAGAGACTTCTTTTTTACCTGCTGGCTTATCCACGAGCTGTTGCTCCAAACTAGTTCCACTACCTATAGATTTTCCCTTTTTGAGCTGGGATTGTATCCAACTATATAGCTGGATATATTTAAATTTGGAGAGATCACTACCCACTAGCGTTACTAGATCTTCCCATGTGATAAATGTTTCATTGCTAATTAGCTCTCCCGAAAATTTTATTCCAGCATCTCTAAGTGGGGTAGCCAATCGGAGGCAGTCTGGGGAGCCTGGAGAGTCCCAAAGTGGGGCCAATTTGGAGAAATAGCTGAGACTCGTCACCTTCCTTAATGCTGCCCACATCTTGGCAAACCCCTGCAAGATTTTGAATTTAATTTTCTTAAAGAATTTTTGATCGCCAAATTTAAACAAACCCTTCTGGTGTCAACCCCGCCCCTTTCAAAATGGCAAGAAACATTGCTCCGCTCCCTTCGTCGCTTGGTGTTTTCAGCAACATTCGAGAGTGAGTAAGTTGAAATGCCCAGGCATAATATTGTAGGTCCGGTAAAACCAGCCCCCCCTTCTCCCTCCTTCGTCTTAATTTCTTCCACGCAATTCTGATAGATTTGTATGCCCAGATAAAGGAATTGATCTCCCCTTGGAATTTTGCTATGATATCTTTATCAAAGTGGAGAGGGATTGTGTTGAAAAGAAAAGTAACCTTAGGCAATATAGACATTTTGACCAAGTTAACCCTCCCCAGAGTGGATAAGGGAAGGTGTACCCATGACTTCATTTGTTTACGGCAGTCCCGAAACACTCGTAATAGATTGGTATTTGCTAGTTTATTAATATCTTGAGTGATTGTAATACCAAGATAACGCATACTACTACTTGTCTGTGGTGCGGGATTCAAGATGTTCCAAGTCATGATTTCCGTCTTACCGGGATTTATCTCATAGCCGGAAACCCTGCCAAAGTCCTCTGCTGATTTAATTACTGCCGGTAGAGTCCTTTCTAGATCTGCGGAAAGGATCAAAATATCATCCGCATATAGGGCCACCCTTCTCTCCCATTCCCCATATATAAATGATTCGATATCGGGGTTTTCCCTTAATTTCTGTGCAAATGGTTCGATATATATATCGAACAACAGGGGGGAGAGAGGGCAACCCTGTCGAGTTCCTCTAGTTCTACTGAATGATTTTGTAAGACTTCCATTCACCAGTAACTTGGCAGTTGGGGATTTATATATCAATTGTACGGCCCGACAGAATGTTGCGCCCAGGTTGAATTTCTCCATGGCTTCCGATAGGTAAATCCAGTTCACCCCATCAAAAGCCTTGGCGGCGTCCAAAGTTAGGGCTGCGAGAGGGAGCGAACATGTAGAAGCAATATCTATTGTGCTGACCAGATCGTAAGTGAGGTCTGCTAACTGTCTCCCTTTCACAAAACCCCTAATCTATTAGCCAAGATGGTTGTATAGATTTTATAGTCAGCATTTAAGAGTGATATGGGCCGATAAGACCCACAACTGGAAGGGTTTTTGCCTGGTTTCAGAATAAGGACCATGGTGGCATCATTCCAAGTTGCTGGTGGGCTAATACCATCCATAAAGATTTTATTAAATAGGAGAGTCATTACAGATATTAATTTTTCTCCGATTGAGTGGTATAGTTCTATTGGCAGCCCATCCGGGCCAGCCGCCTTGCCCTTTTTTCCCCTTGCCAATGCTTTCCTTACTTCCTCCTGTGTAATAGGTTGCCCCAACTCCAGTTGTTGTTTGGTGCTAATCGGTGTTAAAGCGATATTCTCCAGCCAAGATTTCGCCTTAGAATTATCGTCTGTGGAGGTCTCTTTATATATATCCTGGAAATACTCCAGAAAAGCTTATCCTATTGCTGTGTCTGAATAGATAGGGGGTTCTTTGCCCAATGAAATCTCTTTAATATGGTTCCGGAGCTGGTCTGCCTTGATTTTACAAGCCAATAATTTGCAAGCATCTTCCCCATACTCAAAATGGGCCATCTTACTCACTTCCCACCTGCGCAGTCTCTGGAGGACCGACTCCATTTGTTCCTTCAATTTCTTTTTAATTTCTAAATCTTCCTTGTGTCCAATTCCCTCTTGGGCATTTAATTTTGTTTCCACCTTCCTCATTTCTACCTCCAAACCCTCAATCTCTTCTCGGTATTGCTTACTTCTATAGCTTGCCCTATTAGTTATTATACCCCTCCAGAAGGCCTTAAGAGTATCCCCAACTATCGTAATGTCTGCAGTTCCCAAATTGGTCTCTAAAAAAAGATCTGTCTCCCGAAGAAGGAAACTCAGCTCGCTTGCTTCCAATAAGAGAGTTCGGTCAAAAGACCATGCTCTGACCTGTTGGGTGCCTAAGCTCTGTAAAGTCAACAATATACTGGAGTGGTCCGACAAGTGTGATGGCAAATAGATTATGTCCTCTATTTTATCACTAAGAGTATGGCTAGTCAGTATATAGTCGATCCGTGACTTATGGCCGTACTAAAGTTCCTAAATGATACACCCATCAGTTGCCCTGACCTTTCTCTCCAGATATCTCTGAGGCCCAGTTGCGACATTATTATAAGGAGAGATGACCTTGATCTCATAGAAGAGATTGCTCGACTATTCGGGGTCTTATCCAGTTTGGGATCCAAGACGATATTAAAATCTCCTGCCCACACCACCGGCTCAGGGAAGTCCAGTAAGTGAGAAAAATGGTTTGGAGATTGGAGGGGTCATCATGATTCGGGCCATAGTAGCCAACTAATGTAAGGAGAACCTCTCTAACAGTAACTTTCAATATTATCCATCTCCCTCCTGGGTCTCTTTTATGTTGCAGAATCTGTGCTTTGGCTGATTTTTTAAAAAGAATACATACCCCCCCTGATATTTGCTGTCTGATCTGTACAAAAATAGGAGTCCACCCACTTCTGTGATTTCAGTATGTCTTTTGTCTCTGACTCAAGAAGATGCGTCTCCTAGATAACCAGGACTTGAGCGGGGGAATATCTCAAATATTGCAAAATTCTTCTTCTACGTGATCCCACCCTCAAGCCATTTACATTCCAGGATAATATTTGTAAACAATTCATTTAGGGGAGTACTCCTCCCTCCAGGCCCTCTCCTAAAACTTTCTGGTCAACAAAACCTATAATAGGTATTACAGATATAACGAGTATGACGAATGAGGTATTTTTGACCCTGATGGACAAAGGAGAAACAGCCGCCCTCATACTCCTGGACCTATCAGCAGCCTTTGACACGGTCTGCCACCGCACCCTATCAGCACGCCTCCATGACGCCAGTATCCAAGAGAAGGCCCTGGCCTAGACCACATCCTTCCTCTCCGGCAGAACCCAGAGTGTCCGCCTCCCACCCTTCCGCTCCAAAACCACCGAGATCATCTGCGGCGTCCCACAGAGATCCTCCCTCAGCTCGACGCTGTTCAATATCTACATGGCCCCCCTCGCCCACGTCGCACGACAACACAACCTCAACATCATCTCCTACGCCGACGACATCCAGCTGATCATATCCCTCACCGAAGATCCCCACACCGCCAAAGCTAACCTCCACAAAGGAATGAAGGCCGTAGCCGACTGGATGAAGGACAGCAGACTGAAGCTGAACTCAGACAAGACAGAGGTCCTCATTCTCGGACCCACCCCATCAGCCTGGGACGACTCTTGGTGGCCCACGTCACTAGGCACAGCCCCGGAACCCACGGACCACGCATGCAACCTGGAGGTCATCCTCGACTCCACTCTCTCCATGACCAGGCAAGTCAACGCCGTCTCTGCGTCCTGCTTCAACACCCTCCGTATGCTCCGCAGGATCTTCAAATGGATCCCCCTCGACACGAGAAAAACCGTTACCCAGGCCCTCATCACCAACAGACTCGACTACGGGAACGCCCTCTACTCAGGAACTACAAACAAGCTCCTGAAACGACTCCAACGCATCCAGAACGCCTCGGCCCGACTCATCCTCGACGTCCCCCGCCGCAGCCACATCACACTCCACCTGAGAGGCCTGCACTGGTTCCCCGTCAACAAAAGGATCACCTTCAAGCTCCTGATCCACGCACACAAAGCACTGCACAACACCGGACCCACCTACCTCAACAACCGACTCAGCTTCCACACCCCCACCCGAAGCCTCCGCTCAGCCAACCTCGCCCTCGCCACAGTCCCTCGCATCCGAAAAACCACCGCCGGCTTGAGATCCTTCTCCTACCTCGCCGCCAAGACCTGGAACACTCCCCCCACCATCCTACGACAGACCCAGGACCTGCTGGCCTTCAGAAGACTCCTCAAGACCTGGCTCTACCCCCCCCCTCCCCAGCGCCTTGAGACCCTCTCGGGTATGTAGCGCGCTTTACAAATGCAGTGATTGATTGATTTATTTGTTATTAGTTAATCCCATGTGCTCACATTCCCCCCACCCTACGACCCTCCTCCCTAGACCCCCCTTGGAGAACCCAACCCCTATTTACCTGGACTAGTTGTTTGTCCAGATGTGGCGTCCGTGGCCCCCTACGCCTCTGCCTATTTAAGTTTGTGTTACCCAACCAAAAAACAAAAAACAGAAACTACAGTGCCCACTGAATAGATTGTGCAAACTCTATTTCTTTTTTTTTCCTTTTCCTTCTTTTCTATTTTTTCCTCCCCTCCTTTCTTCCCTCTCTTTTTTTTTTTTTTTTTAAACCATAATACTATATATATCGCTACCGAAGATTGCTGAAAATGAAGAACCCTCGCCTCAGCTGTTAAATTTAGTTACGGGGACCCTTTACCGATACTATCCAATAATTCATCCGCCTCCTGAATAGACCTAACATTATGCATTTTGTTATTATGCATCACCTTCAGGAATGCAGGAAACTCAAGTTGCACCTTGGCGCCGATCTTCTTGAAATTGTCCATCCTTCTCCCGAGCTCCCACTGTCTTTCCAGTGTTTCTCTTGAGAGATCCGAGCAAACTTCAAAGGAAAAGTCCTTAGTTCTTACTGTTTTCATTTTTAGAGCCAGATTCAGGATTTTTTCTTTCACGGCGTAAGTTAGAGAATTAATAAGAATTTTAATTGGCTTGGTCCTGGTTGGATTTAGTCGGAAAGGGTCCCTATGGATTCTCTGTATGTCTTTAATCAAAAAGTCTACTGGTTCATCGAGTAGCAGGGTTTCTTTTAGCAGATTATAAAATTTCTCAAGTCGGCGCCCTCTTTTTCCTTCTGGAATATTCAAAACGCGAAGGTTATTTCTACGGGAATTATTTTCCAACATTTCCACTCTTTCGCGCAGGACACCCTCTCCTTTTTGAAGCTCTTGGATTTTTACCTCTGCTGACCCTAAACTGGATTTTAATTCGGAAACAGAGTGCTCCAGCAATTCTGTTCTGGTATTTAGGAGATCCACCTTCTTTTCTAACATCTCACACAAGCTCCTAATCTCCCCTTGGTTAGCCGCTGATACCGCAAAGCCCTGTTTTATGTCTTCCTTTAAAGATGCAAATAGAGCTTCCATCGTGATTGATAGTGGAGAGGGAAGGTGACCGGACTCTAAGTTTTCCAAACCTGGTCCTGTTACTGATCCCCCCTCGCCTGGGGTTTGTCCTCCAGCACCGACATCAGTAGAGATAACAGAAGCAGTAGCAATATTAACAACATTAGTTCCGACAATAGTGGGGGGGGAGCAGTTTCAAAAGTTATGTCTAGGTCAGCGGGGGGGGGGGATAGTTGTCCCAGATGATTCGAGGTCCCCCCCTGATAAGCCTGTAGCTTGCATCTCCCCCTGATTTGTGATGAGTAGGATCTCCGGTTGTACCCTGAAGAAAGACCTCAGGGAGGTGGTGACCTTCACTATGTTAAGCACAGCCTTAACCTTTCCCTTTTTTATGCCCCTGCCTTTGACCTGACAACTCAAAAAAGCTGTGGTATCGCTAGACAAGGCGGAAGGCTTAGATACGTTTGAAATAAACAGAGTATTTTTAGCCCCCTTCCCCACTAGTCGGTCACCACTCACTTTCACCCTATCTTTAAGCTGTCGCTTTTCTCCCCCAAACACAGTTTTGCTGGGTTTCTTACCTTTCCTCTCTTTTGTGTTCTCAAGACCATTAGCTGTTGGAGCTGAAACTCTCCTACCGACTTGGACGCCCTGGCAGCGTGGGGGAGAGTGGTGGTTCTTATCCGGTTCGGCGCCGCTACCGCCAAACGAAGCAGCAACCTCCTCAGCAGAGTGGGAATCGATTTCCCCACCTTCACAGGAGACCGAGGGGGAGGTCAGGATCGTCAGACCGTCCACAGCACTCCTCGCCTTCCCCGGCTCCTCTCCCGCCACTCCACCCGGAGGAGGCCGCAAGCCGCCGCTTTGCGCCTCAACTCCAGGGCGGCAGCGCTCCAACGCGGAGACAGGGTGAGCGAGGTACGCCGAGGCACCAGACCATCTGCAACCACCGCAAACGCAAATGCAAAAATCAGCCCCACGCTCTAAACGGCATCAAGAAGAACGGAAGACCGGGCGAGAGGGAGAAACACCTTCAATTATCTCAGGTGTCAGTTTATACTGCGGAACATTAGGATATGTTACTCCTTCCTTCACAGTTATTTTGACTGGATCGACATTTCTCATTAGTCCTACATCTTCTCCAGTGAAATCCCAAACTTCTGCCTTTACAGATTGTCTCAATTCTTTAGGTAATTCATCAGGATTGAATACAGCATATGTTTCAGTAACTTCACTTTCTCTGTTAGCTATGGTCATTTTGTACAATACATCATCATCTGGTGTTTCAAAAGCTATTCCATCCGGAGTACAAAATATAGTGCAATTCATTTTGCACAACAGGTCCCTACCTAATAAATTCACAGGACTGGAGTCACACACCACAAAGCGGTGCATTTCTGAAAATTTCCCTATGCTAACTTTCACTGGTTCTGTAAGGTATGTCTTAATCTGTCTGTTGGACACACCAACTACTTGGATCGTTTCATCCGTGAGAGGAAGATTCTTAATATCAGCTGATAAAACAGTTGATCGAGTAGCACCAGTATCCACTAAGAAAGTAATATTTTCATCATTAACCCTCCCATCTACAAAAGGTCCTGTCTGGTCTACTTCTAGAGTTGCGCCAAGTTCGCACTCTTCTTCCTCCCTTCGGCACCGTCAATAGCTCTCTTCTGCGTCACTCTCATCGCGTTGCAGCCAATACTGCGAGACAGCGCTAGCGCGTGGCGGCTTATTTACCTGTTCTTCATTGTAGAATTCCGATTCACTACTATACTTCTGTGTGTTTCTGCTCTGTGGAAAAGGCGGTTTTGGCACCTGATTCTGTGGGGGAACAACTTGCTGCTGTTGCTGCAGTTGACCACTTACCTCATGCTGCACCTGTGGGTTCAATGATGGATTTTCATTGTTAGTACTCGGGGGAAACTTACACTCGGATTTCCAATGCCCTATCCTGCCGCAATTATGACACGGAAATTTCTTTTTAGCTTCTTCAATATTCCCTTTATACTTCCCAGTATTAAATTTCGGCTTTGACCCTGCTTGTTCCACTAAGCCATCATTTCTTCTTGTTGGGAATGCTTCCACCCACCTGGAGAATAGGCAGACTACAACCAAAACATACCTCAGTCTGTTACAGGGAGGCATCTCAATGAAATCTACTTGCATTCTGGTGAAAGGCCCTCCTTCTCGACCTATTGTTCCCAGACTCACTACTGTCTTCCTTCCAGGATTGTACTGCTGACATTTTAAGCATCTCTGACAAAGACTTTCTGCTACAAGTCTGAATTTTGCATTGTACCAGGTCTGCTTAAATGACCTGATCATGGCATCTCTCCCAATATGTCCCTGGCCATGATACATCCGTGCCATGGTAGACATCATGCTATCAGGCATAACTGGTCTTCCATCTCGATAGACCCACACATGATCCTTTTCCCTTGGGGCACATCCTGCTTTTACCCACTGTCTCATTTCCTCATCTCCTGCCTCATCCTGTTAGTGAACATCAATGAGCAAGAAGACATTTCTCTTTCCTTAGCCCAATTGACCGAATTCTGATTTTGTGCACAATACTGTGCCATGTCATTTGCGTACGTGTTCCCGGTGGCAATATAATCACCACCCTGACTATGTGCAGCACATTTTACAACAGCCAATTGTTTAGGCAGCTGTATCGCCTCAAGCAACTTTCCAACCACTTCTGCATTCTTAATGGGAGTTCCACTCGAGGTCAGGAAACCTCTTTGTAGCCATAGTTGGCCGAAGTCGTGGACGACTCCAAAGCCATACTGGCTGTCAGTTATCACAGTCACTCTCACACTCTTCCCAATCTTGCATGCTCTAGTCAAAGCCACAAGTTCTGCTACTTGGGCTGATTTTACTCCTTTCAGATATGATGCCTCGATTACTGCTGCGACTGTGCATACTGCATACGCTGCACTCAGCATTCCTGACCCATCAACGAACATCACAAAATCACTTTCTGGCAAAGGTACATCTTTTAGATCTGGTCGTGGTTTTGTACAAAAATCAAGTACATCCAGACAATCATGAACCACTTCATCTCTTACTTCCACAATTTCAGCATCAGGCAACAACGTTGCAGGATTCACATTCACACATCTTGCAAGACTCACATTAGTCGCACCTAATATGACTTTTTCATACTTTGTCAGCCGACTATGTGTCATATACTGAGTACGACTCCTTGTCAACAGAATTGCTACATCATGGGGTACAAACACTTTCAATGGATATCCCATCACAATTCCTTCACTCTGCTCCAAACTTCGACATGTTGCAGCCACCGCTTTCAAACATCCAGGTAAACCTACAGCTACCGGATCTAACATTGATGAAAAATATGCAATTGGTCTTCTCATTTTTCCATGCTTCTGGGTCAACACAGAAAGTGCACATCCATTCCTCTCACTGCAATACAACTCGAATTCTTTCTCATAGTCAGGCATACCTAATGCCGGTGCTTCACACAAACCATCTCTCAATTGTCTAAATGCTGCCAATTCTTCTTTGTTTAATTCAAGGGGATCTTTTACATCACTTCTCGTTAATCGCACCAAAGGCTTTGCGATCAAGGAAAAGTTACCTATCCACTGACGACAGTACCCAACCATTCCCAAAAACATTCTCACTTCTCTTTGAGTCATGGGAGCTCTCATTCCTTTTATTATTCTGATTCTGTCTATGGTTATTTTCCTTGGTCCTTTCTCAATGTTATGTCCCAAATACTGCACTTCCTTCTTACAAAACTGTAGTTTCGCTGGTGACACTTTAAGTCCTCCATCTGCCAAATGATTCAGCAAGGCTATTGTATCCACCTCACAAGCTTCACGTGTTTTTGACACCACCAAAAGGTCGTCAATGTATTGGACCAATACAGAGCTTTCTGGCATTTCTAGACTCTCCAAAGACTTCTTTAATAGCTGATTGAATATTGAGGGGCTTTCTGTATACCCCTGTGGGATTCGGCACCATGCCAAAATACGCTCACCAAAACGAAATGCAACAATTTGCTGACTGTCGTGATGCAATGGAATGGAAAAGAAAGCATGACACAGATCAATCACTGTATACCATTCTGCATCATGGGGAATCTGATATAAAATCACTGATGGATTTGGTACAATGGGACAACATGATACCACAATTTTGTTCACCTTTCTCAGATCTTGCACTATCCTGAATTTCCCATTAGGCTTTTTCAGTCCCATTATCTGTGAATTAAATGGACTACTCATTATTTCTCTCAAAATTCCTTGCCTAATCATTTTCTCTATTACAGGAGTTACACCTTCAATTATCTCAGGTGTCAGTTTATACTGCGGAACATTAGGATATGTTACTCCTTCCTTCACAGTTATTTTGACTGGATCGACATTTCTTATTAGTCCTACATCTTCTCCAGTGAAATCCCAAACTTCTGCCTTTACAGATTGTCTCAATTCTTTAGGTAATTCATCAGGATTGAATACAGCATATGTTTCAGTAACTTCACTTTCTCTGTTAGCTATGGTCATTTTGTACAATACATCATCATCTGGTGTTTCAAAAGCTATTCCATCCGGAGTACAAAATATTGTGCAATTCATTTTGCACAACAGGTCCCTACCTAATAAATTCACAGGACTGGAGTCACACACCACAAAACGGTGCATTTCTGAAAATTTCCCTATGCTAACTTTCACTGGTTCTGTAAGGTATGTCTTAATCTGTCTGTTGGACACACCAACTACTTGGATCGTTTCATCCGTGAGAGGAAGATTCTTAATATCAGCTGATAAAACAGTTGATCGAGTAGCACCAGTATCCACTAAGAAAGTAATATTTTCATCATTAACCCTCCCATCTACAAAAGGTCCTGTCTGGTCTACTTCTAGAGTTGCGCCAAGTTCGCACTCTTCTTCTTCCCTTCGGCACCGTCAATAGCTCTCTTCTGCGTCACTCTCATCGCGTTGCAGCCAATACTGCGAGACAGCGCTAGTGCGTGGCGGCTTATTTACCTGTTCTTCATTGTAGAATTCCGATTCACTACTATACTTCTGTGTGTTTCTGCTCTGTGGAAAAGGCGGTTTTGGTACCTGATTCTGTGGGGGAACAACGTGCTGCTGTTGCTGCAGTTGACCACTTACCTCATGCTGCACCTGTGGGTTCAATGATGGATTTTCATTGTTAGTACTCGGGGGAAACTTACACTCGGATTTCCAATGCCCTATCCTGCCGCAATTATGACACGGAAATTTCTTTTTAGCTTCTTCAATATTCCCTTTATACTTCCCAGTATTAAATTTCGGCTTTGACCCTGCTTGTTCCACTAATTGTGCTGCTAGTCTCTCCGCTACCTTTACCTGTGCCCACATTGCTTCCCCTTTTAGCTTCCGCTGTTTTGCTTCAATTTCATCACTGAAGTATTTAGCATGTCTCAATACTTCATCTATTTTCTTGTTTTGCCAATCTACCGTATGCTGTTTAATCATCTCACCAATTTCTGGTCGTAGACCATATACAAATCTGTATACAAAATGGCTCAAATCCTTTTCACTCAGATTCTCATCTCCGCTAAACTGCTTAAAAGCTTGTATTAGCCTCTCGTAGTATGCATGCACGGACTCTTTACTTTCCTGATGTGTTCGATCAATTTTTACCCAGTCTGTCTCTTTAGGGGGCACTTTATTTTTCAGAAATACCATAACCTGTTCAAATTTCTTCATTACCTCGGGGTCTGGAGCTCCTGTTTTAGGATCCCTAGGATATTCCTTGGTTGGCCAATTTATCATTAGCTTACACTCTGACCATAGATCTGCTGGTACAATTATGTCAAATAGACTATTCAAATCAATCCATAGTACTTTAGATAATTTCACAAATCTGTCTACCTGTCTGTACCACTCGACGGGCTTTTCGCGTAGTTGAGGGAAATCATTCGTAAAAGACAAAATATCCTGTCTTGTCCATGGGACATGTACATATCCTCCTCCTGGAATCTCTCTCATAGGGCATTCTGTCACTACCTTGTCCTTTTCTCTTACAGGAAAGGCTGAAAATGTCTTATCTGAGGCATCATCTCGTTTTCTATACCACCTGCTGCTCCATTTATCCACGTCTCCCCATTTTCTCAACAAAATCATTATATCCTTAATTTGACCTATTCGTCCTGTGGTGTTCATATTCTCAATGTCCTTGTCAGGGAATTCCACTCGATATGGCTTCTGTAAGGCTTTTACCTTTTCAATATCAATACCCATTTCATTTGCTACTTCTTCTAACCTTTCATGCAAATTTTTCGCTCTCCAGGTCACACTTTTGCACAAAAATAATAATTCTTCATCCTGATAGGTTTTCAATTTTTTTGTCGGGATAGTCCCTACGATTAATTCTTCCAATACCATTCGTAACCTGGCCATATCAATTGATTGGGATTCTTTGTCTTTCCTCTGCAAGCTTCTTAACCATTCACTTAACTCGTCTGTTGATGGTCCTACTGGTTTTTCTATACTTCTGTGTCCAAAATCTTTTTGTGTTTCTGACACTGTCTCTATCATTGTCATACGTCTCTCTGCACATTCTGATCTACAAATGGATTATTTGTAAAATTTGGTTCCATTACACTCATAGTCTGCCTCCATGGATTCTCATTCTGACTCACTCTTGATTGTTCTACTGGTTTATTATTTCTATAAGGGACTGTCAAACAATGCTCACTGTCCTTCTGTTTGTCAAAAATAGGCATTACTGGACCTATCGTTACTGGAACAGTTACCGC
The DNA here is from genome assembly GCF_964204655.1 of Triturus cristatus. Lineage (NCBI taxonomy): Eukaryota > Metazoa > Chordata > Amphibia > Caudata > Salamandridae > Triturus > Triturus cristatus. The sequence goes on from NW_028187362.1 coordinate 698,372, forward strand.
TTCTAGATTCTTAGTCAATTCTCTTATTTTCTCAGTTAATTCCAGGGTTGTTTTCGCTAATTCTGCAGAATTTTCTCCATCTGTTCTTCCTTCTGATCTCTTTTCTACTTCCCTGGTAACACTGTTTTTACTCAAACTTAGGGATTCTGGTTCCGATTTTATAATTCGCATTGTTTCTTTCATTGGGGCACTTGGAGTTAACATTTCTGGTTCTGGTCGATACAGTGGTGGATTTTTATAGAACATATCATCAAGAACATCATCCTCAGACTCATTCGCTCCATACCCTCTCGACTCCACATTATGCCTCTTTTCTACACACTTTCGTCCATCATTCTCTCCTACAGTTCTTACGAGGAACACACCCTCAGTCATACTCGCATCTCGCCATCTTTTCATTCGATCGCTATGCGTTTCGTGTCCGTATGGTCTTCCAAACCAGTACCTATATCCTCTACCACTTCTTTGTCTTTCTCGTTCATGCATTTCGTCTTCCCATTCCGTCAAAGCCTCAAACTGTGTCGGTCTAGGTCTTGGTTCCAAATTCATCATCTTTTCCCTCAAATTTCTCAAAACAGCCAAATTAAATGGACCATGCTCTGGAAAAGCTAATACTCCATCATCCTTGGTATATCTCACCCAGTTATCCAACCAAATACAAGTATGATACCCATATTTCGCAATCATAAAGGATGCAGGGGTTTTCGGTGGAGGAAGTAACTGTCCTTCCCTAGTTTTAACTGGTTTGTCCTTCTTAAACCACTTCTTGATTCTCCCTAACCAGGGTTTCTTTTCTTTCTCTGTTGGGTCGTAATACATTTTCTTGTCTTTCTGGTATCACTAGTCTCTTTTAACTGTACCGCTAGTCTGTCCAATCACAGCGCGACTCACACTAACGCACCAATTCCGAGCGTCCACGTCACTGTCACAGTCCTCAAATCCCAGCGCGACTCACACTAACGCACCAATAAGGAGCGTCTACGTCACCCTGTTTTCCTCCAATCCTAGCGCGGCGTACACTAACGCACCAATCCGGGGCGTTTCACAGTTCTGACCGACTGTCCAATCCCAGCTCGGTCGTTCTGATATCAGCAGCCGCTGCGGCAGCTGCTTCTCCTGCTTCTGTCTACCCCTCCTTTACAAATCCGCTCAATAAGTTTTTGTTTCAATTTCTACACTTCTGTTAGTAACAACATAGAAACATCTCCATTGTCCGCTTCGCTAACCAAAGAACAGCAAAAGACCTTTCTCACGAGAATTCCGTATTTCCCGAGAGCAGCGCTTACCTCTGCCCTACTACGGAATCATTACTTCCGTTGATAAAGTAGCACATCCCTCTACTTCACCCTTCTAACAAGCATTAGCTAATTGTTTCTGTAGCATTTAAGACACATAGTTGGAGACCCAATGCTCCTGAGAAATAAACCCAGAGTTTCGCAATTAACCCAAATGCCTTTACATTCACACTCGTTCACACAAGAAAATGTAGTACATTCACATAGAATCCTGTCTTTCCAGAGAACAGCGAACAGTCTGTCCTACTACAGAATTATGTCATACGTTAAAGCAGCGCTTACCTCTCCTTTGTCCTTCTAACAAGCTCAGAGAGTGCCTATTACCTTTCCAGTGATAAGCGTTATCGGAATGCCAGTTGGCTCCCTGGTACCAAAGACTAGAACTTCACAGGTAACCTTCGCTATCATACACACTTGTCTCACACTGTAAATGTCTCTAATGGCAACACATGACAATGCTACCGAATCGAACCCAGACAATGCGCCGTGCAACTTAAATTGTCACACGTTTCCCCTGTGCACCTACAGGGCAACAACAATTCCGTCTTTCCCGAGAGCAGCGCTTACCTCTGCTCTACTATGGAACCGTTACAAACTTCCGACTTCCTACATCCCAGAAGCCGTGCAAACAACATATAACTCAACGGGTAACTCAACAGAGTGTTAGTACATAAATCAATACCAATCAATAACCAAAATCAATAAGCAATGTACAAGCAATAATCACTAAACCAAAACAATAACAACCATCATCTTGCTACCAGAAAAACTGCTCCAGCGCGGAGTGCAAAATCCCTCCCTACCGTCACGGACCAAAGATCTCACATACACACACTATCCATACATTCACTGGTGGGGCCCATAACACCAACATTCACTCACCATCAGTCCGTGTGGGAGGCGATTATCCTTCCAAGCGCTGGAAATTAGAGGGAAAATACCACTTTTACCTAATGAGCGACAAATCTACGCAACCTTCTGATACTCATTAGGCCTTAAACTTCACCTTTAGTATTACTCTCATAAATCGGGATGGATCAGTTAGTTGTAGGTTTAAGTGAATTTCTAATGAACCTTTTCATTAACACATTTCAATGAATAAACAACCCAACTCATTTCTGTAGATGTTCAAATTCAAATTTATATTAATATTGCAAATTAAATCATTCATTTGATCAAGTTGCCATTAATATTTACCTATTCTGGCTAAAGTCGTCCTCTATGTCAAATCTGGCAGTCTCGCAAATCTATGCCCATCAATTTGAGTAGGTTCAGTTCATCAGGAGTTTGGGCATTAATTCAGTCCGTCAAAGATTCAGGCTAACAGCTGTTCTGCAGTGTCACCGTCCTCTCCGTCAGCATAACGTCAGGAAATCGAGAAAGGCCAGAAACGAACCCGCCACCACCTCTTTATTCTACCATAATTTATAGTAAAATCAATATCAAATGTATCAAAGTTTTAGGCATCCGAGTTCGCTGATTGGACCATCAGGGATCATCCTTTTAAGTTCTCACGAAAAGTGTCTTTTGGGTTATGACCCTTGTCAGTTCCGGTTCACACAACAGTCTTTGTTCGGAATATTTGGCCGACGTCCCAGGCTGTCCTTGAAAGGTACATGTTCATCTGGGGTCAGGTCCAGGCCACTGTGTATCTGTTGTCAACGCAGGCGCACTTCACCCAAGCCTTGTTCAGCGTTGGCAGCCGGGTTAGGCACCAAAGCCAGCCATCTTTTGATAGGCCAAAATGGTCAACTTAAGTAAAGAAACACAAAAACGTAATTAATACATAGAACTGACTAATCAAATGTTATTCCCTCGCTAATACCCATATGTGTATGTATTTATCTAGCCAAAGCAACACTCAGTGCGGTTTATACTTACTAAATAAAGCACAAATCACAATTACATCACAAAAGCGACATATATCGTGCAATATTCTAATTGTCTATCATTAGTGTGCGTACGAAATTTAGTTCACGTATTAATTAAGCCATGCAGATGCAAATCCCACGTGTAATTCATACATTAGTAAGGTTGGTAAATATTTTCCACATCACACTTCAATCCATTAGTTCGATTATAATTAATTAATTAATCTAATTAATAAAACAACATGCAAAATGGGGTGGGTATACAAAATTTTGCATAACCCGCTCCAGCACCCTCACCGTCACACCTGCAGCCTTTGAAACTGGGGGCCCGGGTTTGAGTCCTAGCGTCGGATCCCCATCCTGTGATTCTGGGCAAATCACTTAAATAGCTGGATATCGGAACTTATGGCAAATTTTTTTTCATTTGACTACATTTATTTATTTGCTGCCTGTCGTGCGTGCAGGGTCACCGAGTAGGTCACTGAGCTTTCCTAACATGAAGCCGATGGCTTCAGAGAATTCTTTTCAAAGGGGCCCTCCAGTCTTTTAGCAGACAATGGCTACCATCATAAAAACTTTGCAAAGCATGTCAAAAGCATTAATCTACTTGTAACATCCCAATTCCACAACCATTCGTCTGCATTTTATTGTTTTTTATGAAAAGTCACCAGGAAAGGAAAAATAGGCAGAGAGAATTATAATAATAAATGTAATTCTCTCTGCCTATTTTTCCTTTTCTGGTGACATTTTCATATGTTTTCCCTGAGCCAATTAACTAATAAAGTAAAACATATTCATGGCAGAAAACCCTGTCATGTTGAATGAATCACTATTGTGTGTCTGGGCAGCAGAGCTATGCATTAGGTGAAGCCCAGCAATGATACAGGCCTGTCCTCCCTGACCTTTATATATTTTATTTCTAGACCTCTATATTATAAAGCAGAGGCATACAGCCTTTTCCCGTCTCCTGCACTATGTTCTTTTCTTCCTTCCAATTTTACCATGCTCCTTTTCTATTATGCAGTCTTTCTCAACTCTCCCCTCACAAAATACTTTCCCTTTCCTGTATTTCTTGCCCACTTTCTTTTCTCTCCTTTTTCACCTTACCTTCCTTCTCCAGGTCTGCTTTTTCCTTTCCCACTTGTAATCATCATCCTCCTTTTTCACACTCCAATTTCTGCTATAACCAGTGCTCTTCATTCGTTTCATTCCTTCTGTACCCTATCTGTCTTTACCTCTCCGATATCACCTCCTTTCTACCTCTTCCTTTTATCTGTGTTTAGGTCAAGCCTGTGCAGCACATGCCCTGCTGTGAGACATGCAGTATTGGAGTATGACTTTGATGTCCCGCCCACTCTCCGCCCATATTTTTAATTGGCTTGTCATTGTCCTTCGTAAACACTGGCTTCTGAGTCGGCTGCTCTCTGCCACTGTTTTTAAATATTACAAACTGAGTATTTGCACCTTTATCTCTGGCGATATATGGCTGATGTTAATTCTTAGTTTAAAAATTGCCGTGAGGAACTACTGCTGCTATCTGTTTTAATTACGACGATTTTAATTTCACAACTGTTGAGGTTCCGGGGTGCTAGTAAATCCGTTTTTAGTATTGTATGGTGAATCTGACATTATATTGCTGCTATCTGTGCCGGAGTTCTGTAAGGGGAGGCGGGAAGTTGGATACCGATTCTGTGCTCAGACGCGCCACCCCTGGCCGCCATTTTGGAGCGGGGTGCAGTCTAGTGTTCCAGAAGCTGTCACGCATAAAGAGGGACGCTTCGCGAGCGCGCTCGACCCTGGACAGAGTAGTGGCTGGTCTCTGCCACTGTTTTTAAATATTACAAACTGCGTATTTGCACATTTATCTCTTGCGATATATGGCTGATGTTAATTCTTAGTTTAAAAATTGCCGTGAGGAACTACTGCTGCTATCTGTTTTAATTACGACGATTTTAATTTCATAACTGTTGAGGTTCCGGGGTGCTAGTAAATCAGTTTTTAGTATTGTATGGTGAATCTGACATTATATTACTGCTATCTGTGCCGGAGTTCTGTAAGGGGAAGCGGGAAGTTGGATACCGATTCTGTGCTCAGACGCGCCTCCCCTGGCCGCCATTTTGGAGCAGGGTGCGGTCTAGTGTCCCAGAAGCTGGCACGCATGAAGAGGGACACTGCGCGAGCGCGCTCGACCCTGGACAGAGTAGCGGCTGCTCTCTGCCACTGTTTTTAAATATTACAAACTGCGTATTTGCACATTTATCTCTTGCGATATATGGCTGATGTTAATTCTTAGTTTAAAAATTGCCGTGAGGAACTACTGCTGCTATCTGTTTTAATTACGACTATTTTAATTTCACAACTGTTGAGGTTCCGGGGTGCTAGTAAATCAGTTTTTAGTTTTTTGGGTGTTTTTTGTCCTCATTCGCCAATACCCATAACGTGCTGACCGTCAATACATTCCCCTATATCGATAGGCTACGAAAAAAAGTGGGCTACTCCCTCGGGTTCTCTTGATGCTTTCAGTCCATAGCCTAGAGGGGGTATATTATCAGACCAAGGAGCACTGCCCAAATGTTATTTTGGGAAGAATAGGTATCTTTCCATTCTTGGGAGATATTATGGGCTCTGGGAATGTCCAGTTGGCATAATCATAGGACGGGGATAAAAAAAACAAAAAACCCTCATCTCCAAAGTGACAGCAAGTCCCAGTATGCGATCTTTATCCTGCTACATTCTCTGGCTATATCCATTTTAGATGTTTCATATAGAGAGGTCAGCCAATCCGAATGGGAAGGGGGGGCAGAGACTGCCCAGTGCTTACAGATTTGTCTTCTTGCCAAAAGGATTGAGTAGAAGAGAAAAAGTTTAGCTGGGCCTAGTATCTGGGTATGTAAGCCAAAGATTATTAATTTGATATCGATTGTAATTACCATCCCCAGAATACTCTCCAATGTTTTTTGCACTTCTTCCCAAAATGACTGAATGAAAGGGCAGTCTCTGAACATATGAAGGTCCGAAGCCTCAAGGAGACCGCATTTTTGGCAACTGACTTGTGTATTTTTACTAATTCTTGATAGTCTAAGGGGGGATAAATATGCACGATGAGCCGTAAATAAATGATTCCTCCTCAACCATGCTGGTTTAACTATGTTGAAGAGGATTTTAAAGGATTCCTGCCATAAATGGTCACACTGGTCATTAGGCAGCGAGCCACTCCACAGCTCATCAGCCAGCTTAAATTTCCCATCTACCTCCTGTTCTATGGCCCAATACCAATAAGAGACTTCTTTTTTACGTGCTGGGTTATCCACGAGCTGTTGCTCCAAACTAGTTCCACTACCTATAGATTTTCCCTTTTTGAGCTGGGATTGTATCCAACTATATAGCTGGATATATTTAAATTTGGAGAGATCACTACCCACTAGCATTACTAGATCTTCCCATGTGATAAATGTTTCATTGCTAATTAGCTCTCCCGAAAATTTTATTCCAGCATCTCTAAGTGGGGTAGCCAATCGGAGGCAGTCTGGGGAGCCTGGAGAGTCCCAAAGTGGGGCCAATTTGGAGAAATAGCTGAGACTCGTCACCTTCCTTGATGCTGCCCACATCTTGGCAAACCCCTGCAAGATTTTGAATTTAATTTTCTTAAAGAATTTTTGATCGCCAAATTTAAACAAACCCTTCTGGTGTCAACCCCGCCCCTTTCAAAATGGCAAGAAACATTGCTCCGCTCCCTTCGTCGCTTGGTGTTTTCAGCAACATTCGAGAGTGAGTAAGTTGAAATGCCCAGGCATAATATTGTAGGTCCGGTAAAACCAGCCCCCCCTTCTCCCTCCTTCGTCTTAATTTCTTCCACGCAATTCTGATAGATTTGTATGCTCAGATAAAGGAATTGATCTCCCCTTGGAATTTTGCTATGATATCTTTATCAAAGTGGAGAGGGATTGTGTTGAAAAGAAAAGTAACCTTAGGCAATATAGACATTTTGACCAAGTTAACCCTCCCCAGAGTGGATAAGGGAAGGTGTACCCATGACTTCATTTGTTTACGGCAGTCCCGAAACACTCGTAATAGATTGGTATTTGCTAGTTTAGTAATATCTTGAGTGATTGTAATACCAAGATAACGCATACTACTACTTGTCTGTGGTGCGGGATTCAAGATGTTCCAAGTCATGATTTCCGTCTTACCGGGATTTATCTCATAGCCGGAAACCCTGCCAAAGTCCTCTGCTGATTTAATTACTGCCGGTAGAGTCCTTTCTAGATCTGCGGAAAGGATCAAAATATCATCCGCATATAGGGCCACCCTTCTCTCCCATTCCCCATATATAAATGATTCGATATCGGGGTTTTCCCTTAATTTCTGTGCAAATGGTTCGATATATATATCGAACAACAGGGGGGAGAGAGGGCAACCCTGTCGAGTTCCTCTAGTTCTACTGAATGATTTTGTAAGACTTCCATTCACCAGTAACTTGGCAGTTGGGGATTTACATATCAATTGTACGGCCCGACAGAATGTTGCGCCCAGGTTGAATTTCTCCATGGCTTCCGATAGGTAAATCCAGTTCACCCTATCAAAAGCCTTGGCGGCGTCCAAAGTTGGGCTGCGAGAGGGAGCGAACATGTAGAAGCAATATCTATTGTGCCGACCAGATCGTAAGTGAGGTCTGCTAACTGTCTCCCTTTCACAAAACCCCTAATCTATTAGCCAAGATGGTTGTATAGATTTTATAGTCAGCATTTAAGAGTGATATGGGCCGATAAGACCCACAATTGGAAGGGTTTTTGCCTGGTTTCAGAATAAGGACCATGGTGGCATCATTCCAAGTTGCTGGTGGGCTAATACCATCCATAAAGATTTTATTAAATAGGAGAGTCATTACAGATATTAATTTTTCTCCGATTGAGTGGTATAGTTCTATTGGCAGCCCATCCGGGCCAGCCGCCTTGCCCTTTTTTCCCCTTGCCAATGCTTTCCTTACTTCCTCCTGTGTAATAGGTTGCCCCAACTCCAGTTGTTGTTTGGTGCTAATCGGTGTTAAAGCGATATTCTCCAGCCAAGATTTCGCCTTAGAATTATCGTCTGTGGAGGTCTCTTTATATATATCCTGGAAATACTCCAGAAAAGCTTATCCTATTGCTGTGTCTGAATAGATAGGGGGTTCTTTGCCCAATGAAATCTCTTTAATATGGTTCCGGAGCTGGTCTGCCTTGATTTTCCAAGCCAATAATTTGCAAGCATCTTCCCCATACTCAAAATGGGCCATCTTACTCACTTCCCACCTGCGCAGTCTCTGGAGGACCGACTCCATTTGTTCCTTCAATTTCTTTTTAATTTCTAAATCTTCCTTGTGTCCAATTCCCTCTTGGGCATTTAATTTTGTTTCCACCTTCCTCATTTCTACCTCCAAACCCTCAATCTCTTCTCGGTATTGCTTACTTCTATAGCTTGCCCTATTAGTTATTATACCCCCCCAGAAGGCCTTAAGAGTATCCCCAACTATCGTAATGTCTGCAGTTCCCAAATTGGTCTCTAAAAAAAGATCTGTCTCCCGAAGAAGGAAACTCAGCTCGCTTGCTTCCAATAAGAGAGTTCGGTCAAAAGACCATGCTCTGACCTGTTGGGTGCCTAAGCTCTGTAAAGTCAACAATATACTGGAGTGGTCCGACAAGTGTGATGGCAAATAGATTATGTCCTCTATTTTATCACTAAGAGTATGGCTAGTCAGTATATAGTCGATCCGTGACTTATGGCCGTACTAAAGTTCCTAAATGATACACCCATCAGTTGCCCTGACCTTTCTCTCCAGATATCTCTGAGGCCCAGTTGCGACATTATTATAAGGAGAGATGACCTTGATCTCATAGAAGAGATTGCTCGACTATTCGGGGTCTTATCCAGTTTGGGATCCAAGACGATATTAAAATCTCCTGCCCACACCACCGGCTCAGGGAAGTCCAGTAAGTGAGAAAAATGGTTTGGAGATTGGAGGGGTCATTATGATTTGGGCCATAGTAGCCAACTAATGTAAGGAGAACCTCTCTAACAGTAACTTTCAATATTATCCATCTCCCTCCTGGGTCCCTTTTATGTTGCAGAATCTGTGCTTTGGCTGATTTTTTAAAAAGAATACATACCCCCCCTGATATTTGCTGTCTGATCTGTACAAAAATAGGAGTCCACCCACTTCTGTGATTTCAGTATGTCTTTTGTCTCTGACTCAAGAAGATGCGTCTCCTAGATAACCAGGACTTGAGCGGAGGAATATCTCAAATATTGCAAAATTCTTCTTCTACGTGATCCCACCCTCAAGCCATTTACATTCCAGGATAATATTTGCAAACAATTCATTTAGGGGAGTACTCCTCCCTCCAGGCCCTCTCCTAAAACTTTCTGGTCAGTAAAACCTATAATAGGTATTACAGATATAACGAGTATGACGAATGAGGTATTTTTGACCCTGATGGACAAAGGAGAAACAGCCGCCCTCATACTCCTGGACCTATCAGCAGCCTTTGACACGGTCTGCCACCGCACCCTATCAGCACGCCTCCATGACGCCGGTATCCAAGAGAAGGCCCTGGCCTAGACCACATCCTTCCTCTCCGGCAGAACCCAGAGTGTCCGCCTCCCACCCTTCCGCTCCAAAACCACCGAGATCATCTGCGGCGTCCCACAGAGATCCTCCCTCAGCTCGACGCTGTTCAATATCTACATGGCCCCCCTCGCCCACGTCGCACGACAACACAACCTCAACATCATCTCCTACGCCGACGACATCCAGCTGATCATATCCCTCACCGAAGATCCCCACACCGCCAAAGCTAACCTCCACAAAGGAATGAAGGCCGTAGCCGACTGGATGAAGGACAGCAGACTGAAGCTGAACTCAGACAAGACAGAGGTCCTCATTCTCGGACCCACCCCATCAGCCTGGGACGACTCTTGGTGGCCCACGTCACTAGGCACAGCCCCGGAACCCACGGACCACGCACGCAACCTGGGGGTCATCCTCGACTCCACTCTCTCCATGACCAGGCAAGTCAACGCCGTCTCTGCGTCCTGCTTCAACACCCTCCGTATGCTCCGCAGGATCTTCAAATGGATCCCCCTTGACACGAGAAAAACCGTTACCCAGGCCCTCATCACCAACAGACTCGACTACGGGAACGCCCTCTACTCAGGAACTACAAACAAGCTCCTGAAACGACTCCAACGCATCCAGAACGCCTCGGCCCGACTCATCCTCGACGTCCCCCGCCGCAGCCACATCACACTCCACCTGAGAGGCCTGCACTGGTTCCCCGTCAACAAAAGGATCACCTTCAAGCTCCTGATCCACGCACACAAAGCACTGCACAACACCGGACCCACCTACCTCAACAACCGACTCAGCTTCCACACCCCCACCCGAAGCCTCCGCTCAGCCAACCTCGCCCTCGCCACAGTCCCTCGCATCCGAAAAACCACCGCCGGCTTGAGATCCTTCTCCTACCTCGCCGCCAAGATCTGGAACACTCCCCCCACCATCCTACGACAGACCAAGGACCTGCTGGCCTTCAGAAGACTCCTCAAGACCTGGCTCTACCCCCCCCCCCCGGCGCCTTGAGACCCTCTCGGGTATGTAGCGCGCTTTACAAATGCAGTGATTGATTGATTGATTTATTTGTTATTAGTTAATCTCATGTGCTCACATTCCCCCCACCCTACGACCCTCCTCCCTAGACCCCCCTTGGAGAACCCAACCCCTATTTACCTGGACTAGTTGTTTGTCCAGATGTGGCGTCCGTGGCCCCCTACTCCTCTGCCTATTTAAGTTTGTGTTACCCAACCAAAAAACAAAAAACAAAAACTACAGTGCCCACTGAATAGATTGTGCAAACTCTATTTCTTTTTTTTTCCTTTTCCTTCTTTTCTATTTTTTCCTCCCCTCCTTTCTTCCCTCTCTTTTTTTTTTTTTTTAAACCATAATACTATATATATCGCTACCGAAGATTGCTGAAAATGAAGAACCCTCGCCTCAGCTGTTAAATTTAGTTAAGGGGACCCTTTACCGATACTATCCAATAATTCATCCGCCTCCTGAATAGACCTAACATTATGCATTTTGTTATTATGCATCACCTTCAGGAATGCAGGAAACTTAAGTTGCACCTTGGCGCCGATCTTCTTGAAATTGTCCATCCTTCTCCCGAGCTCCCACTGTCTTTCCAGTGTTTCTCTTGAGAGATCCGAGCAAACTTCAAAGGAAAAGTCCTTAGTTCTTACTGTTTTCATTTTTAGAGCCAGATTCAGGATTTTTTCTTTCACGGCGTAAGTTAGAGAATTAATAAGAATTTTCATTGGCTTAGTCCTGGTTGGATTTAGTCGGAAAGGGTCCCTATGGATTCTCTGTATGTCTTTAATCAAAAAGTCTACTGGTTCATCGAGTAGCAGGGTTTCTTTTAGCAGATTTGCCATAAAATTTCTCAAGTCGGCGCCCTCTTTTTCCTTCTGGAATATTCAAAACGCGAAGGTTATTTCTACGGGAATTATTTTCCAACATTTCCACTCTTTCGCGCAGGACACCCTCTCCTTTTTGAAGCTCTTGGATTTTTACCTCTGCTGACCCTAAACTGGATTTTAATTCGGAAACAGAGTGCTCCAGCAATTCTGTTCTGGTATTTAGGAGATCCACCTTCTTTTCTAACATCTCACACAAGCTCCTAATCTCCCCTTGGTTAGCCGCTGATACCGCAAAGCCCTGTTTTATGTCTTCCTTTAAAGATGCAAATAGAGCTTCCATCGTGATTGATAGTGGAGAGGGAAGGTGACCGGACTCTAAGTTTTCCAAACCTGGTCCTGTTACTGATCCCCCCTCGCCTGGGGTTTGTCCTCCAGCACCGACATCAGTAGAGATAATAGAAGCAGTAGCAATATTAACAACATTAGTTCCGACAATAGTGGGGGGGGGAGCAGTTTCAAAAGTTATGTCTAGGTCAGCGGGGGGGGGGATAGCTGTCCCAGATGATTCGAGGTCCCCCCCTGATAAGCCTGTAGCTTGCATCTCCCCCTGATTTGTGATGAGTAGGACCTCCGGTTGTACCCTGAAGAAAGACCTCAGGGAGGGGATGACCTTCACTATGTTAAGCACAGCCTTAACCTTTCCCTTTTTTATGCCCCTGCCTTTGACCTGACAACTCAAAAAAGCTGTGGTATCGCTAGACAAGGCGGAAGGCTTAGATACGTTTGAAATAAACAGAGTATTTTTAGCCCCCTTCCCCACTAGTCGGTCACCACTCACTTTCACCCTATCTTTAAGCTGTCGCTTTTCTCCCCCAAACACAGTTTTGCTGGGTTTCTTACCTTTCCTCTCTTTTGTGTTCTCAAGACCATTAGCTGTTGGAGCTGAAACTCTCCTACCGACTTGGACGCCCTGGCAGTGTGGGGGAGAGTGGTGATTCTTATCCGGTTCGGCGCCGATACCGCCAAACGAAGCAGCAACCTCCTCAGCAGAGTGGGAATCGATTTCCCCACCTTCACAGGAGACCGAGGGGGAGGTCAGGATCGTCAGACCGTCCACAGCACTCCTCGCCTTCCCCGGCTCCTCTCCCGCCACTCCAAAAAAGCGCCCGATGCAGGCGCTGCCGCTATTCACCCGGAGGAGGCCGCAAGCCGCCGCTTTGCGCCTCAACTCCAGGGCGGCAGCGCTCCAACGCGGAGACAGGGTGAGCGAGGTACGCCGAGGCACCAGACCATCTGCAACCACCGCAAACGCAAATGCAAAAATCAGCCCCACGCCCTAAACGGCATCAAGAAGAACGGAAGACCGGGCGAGAGGGAGAAACAACTTCAATTATCTCAGGTGTCAGTTTATACTGCGGAACATTAGGATATGTTACTCCTTCCTTCACAGTTATTTTGACTGGATCGACATTTCTCATTAGTCCTACATCTTCTCCAGTGAAATCCCAAACTTCTGCCTTTACAGATTGTCTCAATTCTTTAGGTAATTCATCAGGATTGAATACAGCATATGTTTCAGTAACTTCACTTTCTCTGTTAGCTATGGTCATTTTGTACTATACATCATCATCTGGTGTTTCAAAAGCTATTCCATCCGGAGTACAAAATATAGTGCAATTCATTTTGCACAACAGGTCCCTACCTAATAAATTCACAGGACTGGAGTCCCACACCACAAAGCGGTGCATTTCTGAAAATTTCCCTATGCTAACTTTCACTGGTTCTGTAAGGTATGTCTTAATCTGTCTGTTGGACACACCAACTACTTGGATCGTTTCATCCGTGAGAGGAAGATTCTTAATATCAGCTGATAAAACAGTTGATCGAGTAGCACCAGTATCCACTAAGAAAGTAATATTTTCATCATTAACCCTCCCATCTACAAAAGGTCCTGTCTGGTCTACTTCTAGAGTTGCGCCAAGTTCGCACTCTTCTTCCTCCCTTCGGCACCATCAATAGCTCTCTTCTGCGTCACTCTCATCGCGTTGCAGCCAATACTGCGAGACAGCGCTAGCGCGTGGCGGCTTATTTACCTGTTCTTCATTGTAGAATTCCGATTCACTACTATACTTCTGTGTGTTTCTGCTCTGTGGAAAAGGCGGTTTTGGCACCTGATTCTGTGGGGGAACAACTTGCTGCTGTTGCTGTAGTTGACCACTTACCTCATGCTGCACCTGTGGGTTCAATGATGGATTTTCATTGTTAGTACTCGGGGGAAACTTACACTCGGATTTCCAATGCCCTATCCTGCCGCAATTATGACACGGAAATTTCTTTTTAGCTTCTTCAATATTCCCTTTATACTTCCCAGTATTAAATTTCGGCTTTGACCCTGCTTGTTCCACTAAGCCCATCATTTCTTCTTGTTGGGAATGCTTCCACCCACCTGGAGAATAGGCAGACTACAACCAAAACATACCTCAGTCTGTTACAGGGAGGCATCTCAATGAAATCTACTTGCATTCTGGTGAAAGGCCCTCCTTCTCGACCTATTGTTCCCAGACTCACTACTGTCTTCCTTCCAGGATTGTACTGCTGACATTTTAAGCATCTCTGACAAAGACTTTCTGCTACAAGTCTGAATTTTGCATTGTACCAGGTCTGCTTAAATGACCTGATCATGGCATCTCTCCCAATATGTCCCTGGCCATGATACATCCGTGCCATGGTAGACATCATGCTATCAGGCATAACTGGTCTTCCATCTCGATAGACCCACACATGATCCTTTTCCCTTGGGGCACATCCTGCTTTTACCCACTGTCTCATTTCCTCATCTCCTGCCTCATCCTGTTAGTGAACATCAATGAGCAAGAAGACATTTCTCTTTCCTTAGCCCAATTGACCGAATTCTGATTTTGTGCACAATACTGTGCCATGTCATTTGCGTACGTGTTCCCGGTGGCAATATAATCACCACCCTGACTATGTGCAGCACATTTTACAACAGCCAATTGTTTAGGCAGCTGTATCGCCTCAAGCAACTTTCCAACCACTTCTGCATTCTTAATGGGAGTTCCACTCGAGGTCAGGAAACCTCTTTGTAGCCATAGTTGGCCGAAGTCGTGGACGACTCCAGAGCCATACTGGCTGTCAGTTATCACAGTCACTCTCACACTCTTCCCAATCTTGCATGCTCTAGTCAAAGCCACAAGTTCTGCTACTTGGGCTGATTTTACTCCTTTCAGATATGATGCTTCGATTACTGCTGCGACTGTGCATACTGCATACGCTGCACTCAGCATTCCTGACCCATCAACGAACATCACAAAATCACTTTCTGGCAAAGGTACATCTTTTAGATCTGGTCGTGGTTTTGTACAAAAATCAAGTACATCCAGACAATCATGATCCACTTCATCTCTTACTTCCACAATTTCAGCATCAGCCAACAACGTTGCAGGATTCACATTCACACATCTTGCAAGACTCACATTAGTCGCACCTAATATGACTTTTTCATACTTTGTCAGCCGACTATGTGTCATATACTGAGTACGACTCCTTGTCAACAGAATTGCTACATCATGGGGTACAAACACTTTCAGTGGATATCCCATCACAATTCCTTCACTCTGCTCCAAACTTCGACATGTTGCAGCCACCGCTTTCAAACATCCAGGTAAACCTACAGCTACCGGATCTAACATTGATGAAAAATATGCAATTGGTCTTCTCATTTTTCCATGCTTCTGGGTCAACACAGAAAGTGCACATCCATTCCTCTCACTGCAATACAACTCGAATTCTTTCTCATAGTCAGGCATACCTAATGCCGGTGCTTCACACAAACCATCTCTCAATTGTCTAAATGCTGCCAATTCTTCTTTGTTTAATTCAAGGGGATCTTTTACATCACTTCTCGTTAATCGCACCAAAGGCTTTGCGATCAAGGAAAAGTTACCTATCCACTGACGACAGTACCCAACCATTCCCAAAAACATTCTCACTTCTCTTTGAGTCATGGGAGCTCTCATTCCTTTTATTATTCTGATTCTGTCTATGGTTATTTTCCTTGGTCCTTTCTCAATGTTATGTCCCAAATACTGCACTTCCTTCTTACAAAACTGTAGTTTCGCTGGTGACACTTTAAGTCCTCCATCTGCCAAATGATTCAGCAAGGCTATTGTATCCACCTCACAAGCTTCACGTGTTTTTGACACCACCAAAAGGTCGTCAATATATTGGACCAATACAGAGCTTTCTGGCATTTCTAGACTCTCCAAAGACTTCTTTAATAGCTGATTGAATATTGAGGGGCTTTCTGTATACCCCTGTGGGATTCGGCACCATGCCAAAATACGCTCACCAAAACGAAATGCAACAATTTGCTGACTGTCGTGATGCAATGGAATGGAAAAGAAAGCATGACACAGATCAATCACTGTATACCATTCTGCATCATGGGGAATCTGATATAAAATCACTGATGGATTTGGTACAATGGGACAACATGATACCACAATTTTGTTCACCTTTCTCAGATCTTGCACTATCCTGAATTTCCCATTAGGCTTTTTCAGTCCCATTATCTGTGAATTACATGGACTACTCATTATTTCTCTCAACATTCCTTGCCTAATCATTTTCTCTATTACAGGAGTTACACCTTCAATTATCTCAGGTGTCAGTTTATACTGCGGAACATTAGGATATGTTACTCCTTCCTTCACAGTTATTTTGACTGGATCGACATTTCTCATTAGTCCTACATCTTCTCCAGTGAAATCCCAAACTTCTGCCTTTACAGATTGTCTCAATTCTTTAGGTAATTCATCAGGATTGAATACAGCATATGTTTCAGTAACTTCACTTTCTCTGTTAGCTATGGTCATTTTGTACAATACATCATCATCTGGTGTTTCAAAAGCTATTCCATCCGGAGTACAAAATATAGTGCAATTCATTTTGCACAACAGGTCCCTACCGAATAAATTCACAGGAGTGGAGTCACACACCACAAAGCGGTGCATTTCTAAAAATTTCCCTATGCTAACTTTCACTGGTTCTGTAAGGTATGTCTTAATCTGTCTGTTGGACACACCAACTACTTGGATCGTTTCATCCGTGAGAGGAAGATTCTTAATATCAGCTGATAAAACAGTTGATCGAGTAGCACCAGTATCCACTAAGAAAGTAATATTTTCATCATTAACCCTCCCATCTACAAAGGTCCTGTCTGGTCTACTTCTAGAGTTGCGCCAAGTTCGCACTCTTCTTCTTCCCTTCGGCACCGTCAATAGCTCTCTTCTGCGTCACTCTCATCGCGTTGCAGCCAATACTGCGAGACAGCGCTAGCGCGTGGCGGCTTATTTACCTGTTCTTCATTGTAGAATTCCGATTCACTACTATACTTCTGTGTGTTTCTGCTCTGTGGAAAAGGCGGTTTTGGCACCTGATTCTGTGGGGGAACAACTTGCTGCTGTTGCTGCAGTTGACCACTTACCTCATGCTGCACCTGTGGGTTCAATGATGGATTTTCATTGTTAGTACTCGGGGAAACTTACACTCGGATTTCCAATGCCCTATCCTGCCGCAATTATGACACGGAAATTTCTTTTTAGCTTCTTCAATATTCCCTTTATACTTCCCAGTATTAAATTTCGGCTTTGACCCTGCTTGTTCCACTAATTGTGCTGCTAGTCTCTCCGCTACCTTTACCTGTGCCCACATTGCTTCCCCTTTTAGCTTCCGCTGTTTTGCTTCAATTTCATCACTGAAGTATTTAGCATGTCTCAATACTTCATCTATTTTCTTGTTTTGCCAATCTACCGTATGCTGTTTAATCATCTCACCAATTTCTGGTCGTAGACCATATACAAATCTGTATACAAAATGGCTCAAATCCTTTTCACTCAGATTCTCATCTCCGCTAAACTGCTTAAAAGCTTGTATTAGCCTCTCGTAGTATGCATGCACGGACTCTTTACTTTCCTGGTGTGTTCGATCAATTTTTACCCAGTCTGTCTCTTTAGGGGGCACTTTATTTTTCAGAAATACCATAACCTGCTCAAATTTCTTCATTACCTCGGGGTCTGGAGCTCCTGTTTTAGGATCCCTAGGATATTCCTTGGTTGGCCAATTTATCATTAGCTTACACTCTGACCATAGATCTGCTGGTACAATTATGTCAAATAGACTATTCAAATCAATCCATAGTACTTTAGATAATTTCACAAATCTGTCTACCTGTCTGTACCACTCGACGGGCTTTTCGCGTAGTCGAGGGAAATCATTCGTAAAAGACAAAATATCCTGTCTTGTCCATGGGACATGTACATATCCTCCTCCTGGAATCTCTCTCATAGGGCATTCTGTCACTACCTTGTCCTTTTCTCTTACAGGAAAGGCTGAAAATGTCTTATCTGAGGCATCATCTCGTTTTCTATACCACCTGCTTCTCCATTTATCCACGTCTCCCCATTTTCTCAACAAAATGATTATATCCTTAATTTGACCTATTCGTCCTGTGGTGTTCATATTCTCAATGTCCTTGTCAGGGAATTCCACTCGATATGGCTTCTGTAAGGCTTTTACCTTTTCAATATCAATACCCATTTCATTTGCTACTTCTTCTAACCTTTCATGCAAATTTTTCGCTCTCCAGGTCACACTTTTGCACAAAAATAATAATTCTTCATCCTGATAGGTTTTCAATTTTTTTGTCGGGATAGTCCCTACGATTAATTCTTCCAATACCATTCGTAACCTGGCCACATCAATTGATTGGGATTCTTTGTCTTTCCTCTGCAAGCTTCTTAACCATTCACTTAACTCGTCTGTTGATGGTCCTACTGGTTTTTCTATACTTCTGTGTCCAAAATCTTTTTGTGTTTCTGACACTGTCTCTATCATTGTCATACGTCTCTCTGCACATTCTGATCTACAAATGGATTATTTCTAAAATTTGGTTCCATTACACTCATAGTCTGCCTCCATGGATTCTCATTCTGACTCACTCTTGGTTGTTCTACTGGTTTATTATTTCTATAAGGGACTGTCAAACAATGCTCACTGTCCTTCTGTTTGTCAAAAATAGGCATTACTGGACCTATCGTTACTGGAACAGTTACCGCTTCTAGATTCTTAGTCAATTCTCTTATTTTCTCAGTTAATTCCAGGGTTGTTTTCGCTAATTCTGCAGAATTTTCTCCATCTATTCTTCCTTCTGATCTCTTTTCTACTTCCCTGGTAACACTGTTTTTACTCAAACTTAGGGATTCTGGTTCCGATTTTATAATTCGCATTGTTTCTTTCATTGGGGCACTTGGAGTTAACATTTCTGGTTCTGGTCGATACAGTGGTGGATTTTTATAGAACATATCATCAAGAACATCATCCTCAGACTCATTCGCTCCATACCCTCTCGACTCCACATTATGCCTCTTTTCTACACACTTTCGTCCATCATTCTCTCCTACAGTTCTTACAAGGAACACACCCTCAGTCATACTCGCATCTCGCCATCTTTTCATTCGATCGCTATGCGTTTCGTGTCCGTATGGTCTTCCAAACCAGTACCTATATCCTCTACCACTTCTTTGTCTTTCTCGTTCATGCATTTCGTCTTCCCATTCCGTCAAAGCCTCAAACTGTGTCGGTCTAGGTCTTGGCTCCAAATTCATCATCTTTTCCCTCAAATTTCTCAAAACAGCCAAATTAAATGGACCATGCTCTGGAAAAGCTAATACTCCATCATCCTTGGTATATCTCACCCAGTTATCCAACCAAATACAAGTATGATACCCATATTTCGCAATCATAAAGGATGCAGGGGTTTTCGGTGGAGGAAGTAACTGTCCTTCCCTAGTTTTAACTGGTTTGTCCTTCTTAAACCACTTCTTGATTCTCCCTAACCAGGTTTTCTTTTCTTTCTCTGTTGGGTCGTAATACATTTTCTTGTCTTTCTGGTATCACTAGTCTCTTTTAACTGTACCGCTAGTCTGTCCAATCACAGCGCGACTCACACTAACGCACCAATTCCGAGCGTCCACGTCACTGTCACAGTCCTCAAATCCCAGCGCGACTCACACTAACGCACCAATAAGGAGTGTCTACGTCACCCTGTTTTCCTCCAATCCTAGCGCGGCGTACACTAACGCACCAATCCGGGGCGTTTCACAGTTCTGACCGACTGTCCAATCCCAGCTCGGTCGTTCTGATATCAGCAGCCGCTGCGGCAGCTGCTTCTCCTGCTTCTGTCTACCCCTCCTTTACAAATCCGCTCAATACGTTTTTGTTTCAATTTTTACACTTCTGTTAGTAACAACATAGAAACATCTCCATTGTCCGCTTCGCTAACCAAAGAACAGCAAAAGACCTTTCTCACGAGAATTCCGTATTTCCCGAGAGCAGCGCTTACCTCTGCCCTACTACGGAATCATTACTTCCGTTGATAAAGTAGCACATCCCTCTACTTCACCCTTCTAACAAGCATTAGCTAATTGTTTCTCTAGCATTTAAGACACATAGTTGGAGACCCAATGCTCCTGAGAAATAAACCCAGAGTTTCGCAATTAACCCAAATGCCTTTACATTCACACTCGTTCACACAAGAAAATGTAGTACATTCACACAGAATCCTGTCTTTCCCGAGAACAGCGAACAGTCTGTCCTACTACAGAATTATGTCATACGTTAAAGCAGCGCTTACCTCTCCTTTGTCCTTCTAACAAGCTCAGAGAGTGCCTATTACCTTTCCAGTGATAAGCGTTATCGGAATGCCAGTTGGCTCCCTGGTACCAAAGACTAGAACTTCACAGGTAACCTTCGCTATCATACACACTTCTCTCACACTGTAAATGTCTCTAATGGCAACACATGACGATGCTACCGAATCGAACCCAGACAATGCGCCGTGCAACTTAAATTGTCACACGTTTCCCCTGTGCACCTACAGGGCAACAACAATTCCGTCTTTCCCGAGAGCAGCGCTTACCTCTGCTCTACTATGGAACCGTTACAAACTTCCGACTTCCTACATCCCAGAAGCCGTGCAAACAACATATAACTCAACGGGTAACTCAACAGAGTGTTAGTACATAAATCAATACCAATCAATAACCAAAATCAATAAGCAATGTACAAGCAATAATCACTAAACCAAAACAATAACAACCATCATCTTGCTACCAGAAAAACTGCTCCAGCGCGGAGTGCAAAATCCCTCCCTACCGTCACGGACCAAAGATCTCACATACACACACTATCCATACAGTCACTGGTGGGGCCCATAACACCAATATTCACTCACCATCAGTCCGTGTGGGAGGCGATTATCCTTCCAAGCGCTGGAAAATGAGAGGGAAAATACCACTTTTACCTAATGAGCGACAAATCTACGCAACCTTCTGATACTCATTAGGCCTTAAACTTCACCTTTAGTATTCCTCTCATAAATCGGGACGGATCAGTTAGTTGTAGGTTTAAGTGAATTTCTAATGAACCTTTTCATTAACACATTTCAATGAATAAACAACCCAACTCATTTCTGTAGATGTTCAAATTCAAATTTATATTATTATTGCAAATTAAATCATTCATTTGATCAAGTTGCCATTAATATTGACCTATTCTGGCTAAAGTCGTCCTCTATGTCAAATCTGGCAGTCTCGCAAATCTATGCCCATCAATTTGAGTAGGTTCAGTTCATCAGGAGTTTGGGCATTAATTCAGTCCGTCAAAGATTCAGGCTAACAGCTGTTCTGCAGTGTCACCGTCCTCTCCGTCAGCATAACGTCAGGAAATCGAGAAAGGCCAGAAACGAACCCGCCACCACCTCTTTATTCTACCATAATTTATAGTAAAATCAATATCAAATGTATCAAAGTTTTAGGCATCCGAGTTCGCTGATTGGACCATCAGGGATCATCCTTTTAAGTTCTCACGAAAAGTGTCTTTTGGGTTATGACCCTTGTCAGTTCCGGTCTCCAGAACAGTCTTTGTTCGGAATATTTGGCCGACGTCCCAGGCTGTCCTTGAAAGGTACATGTTCATCTGGGGTCAGGTCCAGGCCACTGTGTATCTGTTGTCAGCGCAGGCGCACTTCACCCAAGCCTTGTTCAGCGTTGGCAGCCGGGTTAGGCACCAAAGCCAGCCATCTTTCGATAGGCCAAAATGGTCAACTTAAGTAAAGAAACACAAAAACATAATTAATACATAGAAATGACTAATCAAATGTTATTCCCTCGCTAATACCCATATGTGTATGTATTTATCTAGCCAAAGCAACACTCAGTGCGGTTTATACTTACTAAATAAAGCATAAATCACAATTACATCACAAAAGCGACATATATCATGCAATATTCTAATTGTCTATCATTAGTGTGCGTACGAAATTTAGTTCACGTATTCATTAAGCCATGCAGATGCAAATCCCACGTGTAATTCATACATTAGTAAGGTTGGTAAATATTTTCCACATCACACTTCAATCCATTAGTTCGATTATAATTAATTAATTAATCTAATTAATAAAACAACATGCAAAATGGGGTGGGTATACAAAATTTTGCATAACCCGCTCCAGCACCCTCACCGTCACACCTGCAGCCTTTGAAACTGGGGGCCCGGGTTTGAGTCCTAGCGTCGGATCCCCATCCTGTGATTCTGGGCAAATCACTTAAATAGCTGGATATCGGAACTTATGGCAATTTTTTTTTCATTTGACTACATTTATTTATTTGCTGCCTGTCGTGCGTGCAGGGTCACCGAGTAGGTCACTGAGCTTTCCTAACATGAAGCCGATGGCTTCAGAGAATTCTTTTCAAAGGGGCCCTCCAGTCTTTTAGCAGACAATGGCTACCATCATAAAAACTTTGCAAAGCATGTCAAAAGCATTAATCTACCTGTAACATCCCAATTCCACAACCATTCGTCTGCATTTTATTGTTTTTTATGAAAAGTCACCAGGAAAGGAAAAATAGGCAGAGAGAATTATAATAATAAATGTAATTCTCTCTGCCTATTTTTCCTTTTCTGGTGACATTTTCATATGTTTTCCCTGAGCCAATTAACTAATAAAGTAAAACATATTCATGGCAGAAAACCCTGTCACGTTGAATGAATCACTATTGTGTGTCTGGGCAGCAGAGCTATGCATTAGGTGAAGCCCAGCAATGTTACAGGCCTGTCCTCCCTGACCTTTATATATTTTATTTCTAGACCTCTATATTATAAAGCAGAGGCATACAGCCTTTTCCCGTCTCCTGCACTATGTTCTTTTCTTCCTTCCAATTTTACCATGCTCCTTTCCTATTATGCAGTCTTTCTCAACTCTCCCCTCACAAAATACTTTCCCTTTCCTGTATTTCTTGCCCACTTTCTTTTCTCTCCTTTTTCACCTCACCTTCCTTCTCCAGGTCTGCTTTTTCCCTTCCCACTTGTAATCATCATCCTCCTTTTTCACACTCCAATTTCTGCTATAACCAGTTCTCTTCATTCGTTTCATTCCTTCTGTACCCTATCTGTCTTTACCTCTCCGATATCGCCTCCTTTCTACCTCTTCCTTTTATCTGTGTTTAGGTCAAGCCTGTGCAGCACATGCCCTGCTGTGAGACATGCAGTATTGGAGTATGACTTTGATGTCCCGCCCACTCTCCGCCCATATTTTTAATTGGCTTGTCATTGTCCTTCGTAAACACTGGCTTCTGAGTCGGCTGCTCTCTGCCACTGTTTTTAAATATTACAAACTGAGTATTTGCACCTTTATCTCTTGCGATATATGGCTGATGTTAATTCTTAGTTTAAAAATTGCCGTGAGGAACTACTGCTGCTATCTGTTTTAATTACGACGATTTTAATTTCATAACTGTTGAGGTTCTGGGGTGCTAGTAATTCCGTTTTTAGTATTGTATGGTGAATCTGACATTATATTGCTGCTATCTGTGCCGGAGTTCTGTAAGGGGAGGCGGGAAGTTGGATACCGATTCTGTGCTCAGACGCGCCACCCCTGGCCACCATTTTGGAGCGGGGTGCAGTCTAGTGTTCCAGAAGCTGTCACGCATAAAGAGGGACGCTTCGCGAGCGCGCTCGACCCTGGACAGAGTAGTGGCTGGTCTCTGCCACTGTTTTTAAATATTACAAACTGCGTATTTGCACATTTATCTCTTGCGATATATGGCTGATGTTAATTCTTAGTTTAAAAATTGCCGTGAGGAACTACTGCTGCTATCTGTTTTAATTACGACGATTTTAATTTCATAACTGTTGAGGTTCCGGGGTGCTAGTAAATCAGTTTTTAGTATTGTATGGTGAATCTGACATTATATTACTGCTATCTGTGCCGGAGTTCTGTAAGGGGAAGCGGGAAGTTGGATACCGATTCTGTGCTCAGACGCGCCTCCCCTGGCCGCCATTTTGGAGCGGGGTGCGGTCTAGTGTCCCAGAAGCTGGCACGCATGAAGAGGGACACTGCGCGAGCGCGCTCGACCCTGGACAGAGTAGCGGCTGCTCTCTGCCACTGTTTTTAAATATTACAAACTGCGTATTTGCACATTTATCTATTGCGATATATGGCTGATGTTAATTCTTAGTTTAAAAATTGCCGTGAGGACCTACTGCTGCTATCTGTTTTAATTACGACTATTTTAATTTCACAACTGTTGAGGTTCCGGGGTGCTAGTAAATCAGTTTTTAGTTTTTGGGGGGTTTTTTGTCCTCATTCGCCAATACCCATAACGTGCTGACCGTCAATGCATACCCCTATATCGATAGGCTATGAAAAAAAGTGGGCTACTCCCTCGGGTTCTCTTGATGCTTTTAGTCCATAGCCTAGAGGGGGTATATTATCAGACCAAGGAGCACTGCCCAAATGTTATTTTGGGAAGAATAGGTATCTTTCCATTCTTGGGAGACCTTATGGGCTCTGGGAATGTCCAGTTGGCATAATCATAGGATGGGGATAAAAAAACAAAAAACCCTCATCTCCAAAGTGACAGCAAGTCCCAGTATGCGATCTTTATCCTGCTACATTCTCTGGCCATATCCATTTTAGATGTTTCATATAGAGAGGTCAGCCAATCCGAATGGGAAGGGGGGGCAGAGACTGCCCAGCGCTTACAGATTTGTCTTCTTGCCAAAAGGATTGAGTAGAAGAGAAAAAGTTTAGCTGGGCCTAGTATCTGGGTATGTAAGCCAAAGATTATTAATTTGATATCGATTGTAATTACCATCCCCAGAATACTCTCCAATGTTTTTTGCACTTCTTCCCAAAATGACTGAATGAAAGGGCAGTCTCTGAACATATGAAGGTCCGAAGCCTCAAGGAGACCGCATTTTTGGCAACTGACTTGTGTATTTTTACTAATTCTTGATAGTCTAAGGGGGGATAAATATGCACGATGAGCCGTAAATAAATGATTCCTCCTCAACCATGCTGGTTTAACTATGTTGAAGAGGATTTTAAAGGATTCCTGCCGGTCACACTGGTCATTAGGCAGCGAGCCACTCCACAGCTCATCAGC
This sequence comes from Triturus cristatus, assembly GCF_964204655.1. Classification (NCBI taxonomy): domain Eukaryota; kingdom Metazoa; phylum Chordata; class Amphibia; order Caudata; family Salamandridae; genus Triturus; species Triturus cristatus. The sequence goes on from NW_028187362.1 coordinate 723,515, forward strand.
CAGCTTAAATTCCCCATCTACCTCCTGTTCTATGGCCCAATACCAATAAGAGACTTCTTTTTTACCTGCTGGCTTATCCACGAGCTGTTGCTCCAAACTAGTTCCACTACCTATAGATTTTCCCTTTTTGAGCTGGGATTGTATCCAACTATATAGCTGGATATATTTAAATTTGGAGAGATCACTACCCACTAGCGTTACTAGATCTTCCCATGTGATAAATGTTTCATTGCTAATTAGCTCTCCCGAAAATTTTATTCCAGCATCTCTAAGTGGGGTAGCCAATCGGAGGCAGTCTGGGGAGCCTGGAGAGTCCCAAAGTGGGGCCAATTTGGAGAAATAGCTGAGACTCGTCACCTTCCTTAATGCTGCCCACATCTTGGCAAACCCCTGCAAGATTTTGAATTTAATTTTCTTAAAGAATTTTTGATCGCCAAATTTAAACAAACCCTTCTGGTGTCAACCCCGCCCCTTTCAAAATGGCAAGAAACATTGCTCCGCTCCCTTCGTCGCTTGGTGTTTTCAGCAACATTCGAGAGTGAGTAAGTTGAAATGCCCAGGCATAATATTGTAGGTCCGGTAAAACCAGCCCCCCCTTCTCCCTCCTTCGTCTTAATTTCTTCCATGCAATTCTGATAGATTTGTATGCCCAGATAAAGGAATTGATCTCCCCTTGGAATTTTGCTATGATATCTTTATCAAAGTGGAGAGGGATTGTGTTGAAAAGAAAAGTAACCTTAGGCAATATAGACATTTGGACCAAGTTAACCCTCCCCAGAGTGGATAAGGGAAGGTGTACCCATGACTTCATTTGTTTACGGCAGTCCCGAAACACTCGTAATAGATTGGTATTTGCTAGTTTATTAATATCTTGAGTGATTGTAATACCAAGATAACGCATACTACTACTTGTCTGTGGTGCGGGATTCAAGATGTTCCAAGTCATGATTTCCGTCTTACCGGGATTTATCTCATAGCCGGAAACCCTGCCAAAGTCCTCTGCTGATTTAATTACTGCCGGTAGAGTCCTTTCTAGATCTGCGGAAAGGATCAAAATATCATCCGCATATAGGGCCACCCTTCTCTCCCATTCCCCATATATAAATGATTCGATATCGGGGTTTTCCCTTAATTTCTGTGCAAATGGTTCGATATATATATCGAACAACAGGGGGGAGAGAGGGCAACCCTGTCGAGTTCCTCTAGTTCTACTGAATGATTTTGTAAGACTTCCATTCACCAGTAACTTGGCAGTTGGGGATTTATATATCAATTGTACGGCCCGACAGAATGTTGCGCCCAGGTTGAATTTCTCCATGGCTTCCGATAGGTAAATCCAGTTCACCCTATCAAAAGCCTTGGCGGCGTCCAAAGTTAGGGCTGCGAGAGGGAGCGAACATGTAGAAGCAATATCTATTGTGCTGACCAGATCGTAAGTGAGGTCTGCTAACTGTCTCCCTTTCACAAAACCCCTAATCTATTAGCCAAGATGGTTGTATAGATTTTATAGTCAGCATTTAAGAGTGATATGGGCCGATAAGACCCACAACTGGAAGGGTTTTTGCCTGGTTTCAGAATAAGGACCATGGTGGCATCATTCCAAGTTGCTGGTGGGCTAATACCATCCATAAAGATTTTATTAAATAGGAGAGTCATTACAGATATTAATTTTTCTCCGATTGAGCGGTATAGTTCTATTGGCAGCCCATCCGGGCCAGCCGCCTTGCCCTTTTTTCCCCTTGCCAATGCTTTCCTTACTTCCTCCTGTGTAATAGGTTGCCCCAACTCCAGTTGTTGTTTGGTGCTAATCGGTGTTAAAGCGATATTCTCCAGCCAAGATTTCGCCTTAGAATTATCGTCTGTGGAGGTCTCTTTATATATATCCTGGAAATACTCCAGAAAAGCTTATCCTATTGCTGTGTCTGAATAGATAGGGGGTTTTTTGCCCAATGAAATCTCTTTAATATGGTTCCGGAGCTGGTCTGCCTTGATTTTCCAAGCCAATAATTTGCAAGCATCTTCCCCATACTCAAAATGGGCCATCTTACTCACTTCCCACCTGCGCAGTCTCTGGAGGACCGACTCCATTTGTTCCTTCAATTTCTTTTTAATTTCTAAATCTTCCTTGTGTCCAATTCCCTCTTGGGCATTTAATTTTGTTTCCACCTTCCTCATTTCTACCTCCAAACCCTCAATCTCTTCTCGGTATTGCTTACTTCTATAGCTTGCCCTATTAGTTATTGTACCCCTCCAGAAGGCCTTAAGAGTATCCCCAACTATCGTAATGTCTGCAGTTCCCAAATTGGTCTCTAAAAAAAGATCTGTCTCCCGAAGAAGGAAACTCAGCTCGCTTGCTTCCAATAAGAGAGTTCGGTCAAAAGACCATGCTCTGACCTGTTGGGTGCCTAAGCTCTGTAAAGTCAACAATATACTGGAGTGGTCCGACAAGTGTGATGGCAAATAGATTATGTCCTCTATTTTATCACTAAGAGTATGGCTAGTCAGTATATAGTCGATCCGTGACTTATGGCCGTACTAAAGTTCCTAAATGATACACCCATCAGTTGCCCTGACCTTTCTCTCCAGATATCTCTGAGGCCCAGTTGCGACATTATTATAAGGAGAGATGACCTTGATCTCATAGAAGAGATTGCTCGACTATTCGGGGTCTTATCCAGTTTGGGATCCAAGACGATATTAAAATCTCCTGCCCACACCACCGGCTCAGGGAAGTCCAGTAAGTGAGAAAAATGGTTTGGAGATTGGAGGGGTCATCATGATTCGGGCCATAGTAGCCAACTAATGTAAGGAGAACCTCTCTAACAGTAACTTTCAATATTATCCATCTCCCTCCTGGGTCCCTTTTATGTTGCAGAATCTGTGCTTTGGCTGATTTTTAAAAAAGAATACATACCCCCCCTGATATTTGCTGTCTGATCTGTACAAAAATAGGAGTCCACCCACTTCTGTGATTTCAATATGTCTTTTGTCTCTGACTCAAGAAGATGCGTCTCCTAGATAACCAGGACTTGAGCGGGGGAATATCTCAAATATTGCAAAATTCTTCTTCTACGTGATCCCACCCTCAAGCCATTTACATTCCAGGATAATATTTGCAAACAATTCATTTAGGGGAGTACTCCTCCCTCCAGGCCCTCTCCTAAAACTTTCTGGTCAACAAAACCTATAATAGGTATTACAGATATAACGAGTATGACGAATGAGGTATTTTTGACCCTGATGGACAAAGGAGAAACAGCCGCCCTCATACTCCTGGACCTATCAGCAGCCTTTGACACGGTCTGCCACCGCACCCTATCAGCACGCCTCCATGACGCCGGTATCCAAGAGAAGGCCCTGGCCTAGACCACATCCTTCCTCTCCGGCAGAACCCAGAGTGTCCGCCTCCCACCCTTCCGCTCCAAAACCACCGAGATCATCTGCGGCGTCCCACAGAGATCCTCCCTCAGCTCGACGCTGTTCAATATCTACATGGCCCCCCTCGCCCACGTCGCACGACAACACAACCTCAACATCATCTCCTACGCCGACGACATCCAGCTGATCATATCCCTCACCGAAGATCCCCACACCGCCAAAGCTAACCTCCACAAAGGAATGAAGGCCGTAGCCGACTGGATGAAGGGCAGCAGACTGAAGCTGAACTCAGACAAGACAGAGGTCCTCATTCTCGGACCCACCCCATCAGCCTGGGACGACTCTTGGTGGCCCACGTCACTAGGCACAGCCCCGGAACCCACGGACCACGCACGCAACCTGGGGGTCATCCTCGACTCCACTCTCTCCATGACCAGGCAAGTCAACGCCGTCTCTGCGTCCTGCTTCAACACCCTCCGTATGCTCCGCAGGATCTTCAAATGGATCCCCCTCGACACGAGAAAAACCGTTACCCAGGCCCTCATCACCAACAGACTCGACTACGGGAACGCCCTCTACTCAGGAACTACAAACAAGCTCCTGAAACGACTCCAACGCATCCAGAACGCCTCGGCCCGACTCATCCTCGATGTCCCCCGCCGCAGCCACATCACACTCCACCTGAGAGGCCTGCACTGGTTCCCCGTCAACAAAAGGATCACCTTCAAGCTCCTGATCCACGCACACAAAGCACTGCACAACACCGGACCCACCTACCTCAACAACCGACTCAGCTTCCACACCCCCACCCGAAGCCTCCGCTCAGCCAACCTCGCCCTCGCCACAGTCCCTCGCATCCTAAAAACCACCGCCGGCTTGAGATCTTTCTCCTACCTCGCCGCCTAGACCTGGAACACTCCCCCCACCATCCTACGACAGACCCAGGACCTGCTGGCCTTCAGAAGACTCCTCAAGACCTGGCTCTACCCCCCCCCCTCCCCAGCGCCTTGAGACCCTCTCGGGTATGTAGCGCGCTTTACAAATGCAGTGATTGATTGATTGATTTATTTGTTATTAGTTAATCCCATGTGCTCACATTCCCCCCACCCTACGACCCTCCTCCCTAGACCCCCCTTGGAGAACCCAACCCCTATTTACCTGGACTAGTTGTTTGTGCAGATGTGGCGTCCGTGGCCCCCTACTCCTCTGCCTATTTAAGTTTGTGTTACCCAACCAAAAAACAAAAAACAAAAACTACAGTGCCCACTGAATAGATTGTGCAAACTCTATTTCTTTTTTTTTCCTTTTTCTTCTTTTCTATTTTTTCCTCCCCTCCTTTCTTCCCTCTCTTTTTTTTTTTTTTTTTTAAACCATAATACTATATATATCGCTACCGAAGATTGCTGAAAATGAAGAACCCTCGCCTCAGCTGTTAAATTTAGTTAAGGGGACCCTTTACCGATACTATCCAATAATTCATCCGCCTCCTGAATAGACCTAACATTATGCATTTTGTTATTATGCATCACCTTCAGGAATGCAGGAAACTTAAGTTGCACCTTGGCGCCGATCTTCTTGAAATTGTCCATCCTTCTCCCGAGCTCCCACTGTCTTTCCAGTGTTTCTCTTGAGAGATCCGAGCAAACTTCAAAGGAAAAGTCCTTAGTTCTTACTGTTTTCATTTTTAGAGCCAGATTCAGGATTTTTTCTTTCACGGCGTAAATTAGAGAATTAATAAGAATTTTCATTGGCTTAGTCCTGGTTGGATTTAGTCGGAAAGGGTCCCTATGGATTCTCTGTATGTCTTTAATCAAAAAGTCTACTGGTTCATCGAGTAGCAGGGTTTCTTTTAGCAGATTTGCCATAAAATTTCTCAAGTCGGCGCCCTCTTTTTCCTTCTGGAATATTCAAAACGCGAAGGTTATTTCTACGGGAATTATTTTCCAACATTTCCACTCTTTCACGCAGGACACCCTCTCCTTTTTGAAGCTCTTGGATTTTTACCTCTGCTGACCCTAAACTGGATTTTAATTCGGAAACAGAGTGCTCCAGCAATTCTGTTCTGGTATTTAGGAGATCCACCTTCTTTTCTAACATCTCACACAAGCTCCTAATCTCCCCTTGGTTAGCCGCTGATACCGCAAAGCCCTGTTTTATGTCTTCCTTTAAAGATGCAAATAGAGCTTCCATCGTGATTGATAGTGGAGAGGGAAGGTGACCGGACTCTAAGTTTTCCAAACCTGGTCCTGTTACTGATCCCCCCTCGCCTGGGGTTTGTCCTCCAGCACCGACATCAGTAGAGATAACAGAAGCAGTAGCAATATTAACAACATTAGTTCCAACAATAGTGGGGGGGGAGCAGTTTCAAAAGTTATGTCTAGGTCAGCGGGGGGGGGGGATAGCTGTCCCAGATGATTCGAGGTCCCCCCCTGATAAGCCTGTAGCTTGCATCTCCCCCTGATTTGTGATGAGTAGGATCTCCGGTTGTACCCTGAAGAAAGACCTCAGGGAGGGGATGACCTTCACTATGTTAAGCACAGCCTTAACCTTTCCCTTTTTTATGCCCCTGCCTTTGACCTGACAACTCAAAAAAGCTGTGGTATCGCTAAACAAGGCGGAAGGCTTAGATACGTTTGAAATAAACAGAGTATTTTTAGCCCCCTTCCCCACTAGTCGGTCACCACTCACTTTCACCCTATCTTTAAGCTGTCGCTTTTCTCCCCCAAACACAGTTTTGCTGGGTTTCTTACCTTTCCTCTCTTTTGTGTTCTCAAGACCATTAGCTGTTGGAGCTGAAACTCTCCTACCGACTTGGACGCCCTGGCAGCGTGGGGGAGAGTGGTGGTTCTTATCCGGTTCGGCGCCGATACCGCCAAACGAAGCAGCAACCTCCTCAGCAGAGTGGGAATCGATTTCCCCACCTTCACAGGAGACCGAGGGGGAGGTCAGGATCGTCAGACCATCCACAGCACTCCTCTCCTTCCCCGGCTCCTCTCCCGCCACTCCAAAAAAGCGCCCGATGCAGGCGCTGCCGCTATTCACCCGGAGGAGGCCGCAAGCCGCCGCTTTGCGCCTCAACTCCAGGGCGGCAGCGCTCCAACGCGGAGACAGGGTGAGCGAGGTACGCCGAGGCACCAGACCATCTGCAACCACCGCAAACGCAAATGCAAAAATCAGCCCCACGCCCTAAACGGCATCAAGAAGAACGGAAGACCGGGCGAGAGGGAGAAACACCTTCAATTATCTCAGGTGTCAGTTTATACTGCGGAACATTAGGATATGTTACTCCTTCCTTCACAGTTATTTTGACTGGATCGACATTTCTCATTAGTCCTACATCTTCTCCAGTGAAATCCCAAACTTCTGCCTTTACAGATTGTCTCAATTCTTTAGGTAATTCATCAGGATTGAATACAGCATATGTTTCAGTAACTTCACTTTCTCTGTTAGCTATGGTCATTTTGTACAATACATCATCATCTGGTGTTTCAAAAGCTATTCCATCCGGAGTACAAAATATAGTGCAATTCATTTTGCACAACAGGTCCCTACCTAATAAATTCACAGGACTGGAGTCACACACCACAAAGCGGTGCATTCCTGAAAATTTCCCTATGCTAACTTTCACTGGTTCTGTAAGGTATGTCTTAATCTGTCTGTTGGACACACCAACTACTTGGATCGTTTCATCCGTGAGAGGAAGATTCTTAATATCAGCTGATAAAACAGTTGATCGAGTAGCACCAGTATCCACTAAGAAAGTAATATTTTCATCATTAACCCTCCCATCTACAAAAGGTCCTGTCTGGTCTACTTCTAGAGTTGCGCCAAGTTCGCACTCTTCTTCCTCCCTTCGGCACCGTCAATAGCTCTCTTCTGCGTCACTCTCATCGCGTTGCAGCCAATACTGCGAGACAGCGCTAGCGCGTGGCGGCTTATTTACCTGTTCTTCATTGTAGAATTCCGATTCACTACTATACTTCTGTGTGTTTCTGCTCTGTGGAAAAGGCGGTTTTGGCACCTGATTCTGTGGGGGAACAACTTGCTGCTGTTGCTGCAGTTGACCACTTACCTCATGCCAATCAACAACAGAAGAGGAAGGGTAAAAACACGACTAGTCCCCTCAAGGGAAAAGTTCCAAAACAACAAAGTCAGTGTAGTATCTACAAGGCACTTACCATCCAAAAGGCACGGGTCTCCAGAGTCGGGACCTTCCCAAACTGTTATAGGGAGGAACACAGACCTTGGGAGGTAATACAGATTAAGTATGAAAGCCCTCACTCACCAACCTGGTTGGTGACATGCTTCATCATCGGGCTCCACTGGGTATGGCCGAGTGCCATCCCAGTGTGCTACAACGCCAGGTTACTGCGGAGCGGGATTTTGTGAGGTGACAGTGAATTTGGAATTAAAAATACCCAATTAAGTCAAAAAATATATAATTTAATAGTTTTGCTAATTGGGAGAGATTAAAAAGGAGTGAGGGTCAAAAAATAACAGACCGGATTCACTGCATGGCGGTCAACATGTTTCTGCCTTGGGTGTGTTTCACAGGCTTTCATCAGGACCAGAGTGGGAGTGTGAGAGCCCCGGAGGTATAAACGCACTAAGGTTCACCCTACCGTGGGCTGTTATGTGAAAAAAATGTAAATAAACAATTCAAAATCCGCCAAGTGGTATCGAGGTGGAGAGAAACGAGTTTACTTCTAAAATGAAAAAAAGACAAACAAACACAAGACAAAACATAAAAGAATTGTAAATGTGCATGGTCAATTCATTATGAGTCGCCGTAGCTACAGGCACAAAACATAGTGCATGGATGGGACTGTGCCAATAATCAGTACCTCAAGTGCCAAAAGTTGTGCTATCCGTGCTATACGCTTATCCAGGTACTAGTGTCAGGGGAGTACACCGGACTTCACCTGAATAACGTGACTAGTACTGTATATCGAAACACACGTGGAGCCTACACGCTACGTGAGGATCTAGATCAAAAGAGGGCCGGGAACTCATTGGACATGGCCCGTGCATCATTTCTAGGAGGCAAAGATGCATGAGTATGGAGAAAGATTCTTACTATGAGGCCAGACCGTTCGTCGCCTCAGGGATCCCGGGGTGGGGGTGTGAACAAAATGGCACACCCTAAAGAGGGAGGGAAAAGAAAGAACAAGGCCACGAGCGGCTAGGTAACCAGAACTGTGGCTTTAGAGAACAGAAAATAATGATAGGGAATAAAGAAGCAGGTTACGGGAAGTGCACTTACGCCCTCGCTGTTCGGCACCCGTTAGAAACCTGTACAGCCTCGAGCCGCCGGGTCCAGGAAGTAAAGAGATCTGGAGCGAGGCAGATATAAACAGAAAAAATGTGGGAGTAAGCCCGATTGTGATAGGGCAAATTCCCCGAAGCTGTGTAATGATTGGCTGGGCCCCAGCCAATAGAATAAGGGGAGAAAAAGTTCGTCAAGGAGGCTCGGCCGCTGATTCCCTAGACGCTGTCATCCGGGAAAACTTTATGCGGTGTTGAGCAAACGAACATAGTTAGTGCAGGCATCATTAAGAATTTGAGCCTGGGAAAAATGGTAAAATGCAGAATCCACACTCGAAGACGGGGAGGTAATCGAGCATAAGCTAAGTGCTCCAGTATTATAGAGTGTCAATTCAAGAAATGGGAGACCGACTATTCGAGAAACGACACATGTAATTTACAAGGAAGCCCAAAAAAAGGTATTGAGAAAAGAAATGACTAATCGTGTAAGGGGGTCCAACATAGTAAGGGCCAAAGAGGAACTATGTACTTGATAAGTATGTAGTGGGACCACCAGAAAAGAGACCGACTAAGATCAAGTAGTATTCATAAAGCAGGGGGTGGGTCTACACGGACTGGCAATACATAGTGAGTAATGAAATCATAAGTCCATGCTTAGAGTATGTTAACCCAAGGTATATTATCGTTAAGACCCACAAGATTAGTGCCCAGACGATACACCCATCTTTGTTCCTTCTCAAAAAGGATTTTCTGAGTATTACTGCGTGTCGTGATCTCTTCAATTATTGTCCAGTGTAGGTCATTAGTGGTATGGTTAGCAGACAGAAAGTGTTCACTTAGTTTCGTAGTGACTCGCTTACATCTAATGTTGCTCCGATGTTCACAGATACGGAGTTTCACTTTCCTAGTGGTCATCCCTACATAGCGTAGACCACAAGGACAAGTAATCAGGTAGACGACGTTGGGTGTATTGCAATTGGTATGTCCTGTCTGGGTCCAGACCTTGCCGGGTTCCAAGTTCAGACAGGTAGTGTGGGAGGTAAGGTGACATATACTGCAGTCCGAGCACGGGAAATGGCCAGTAATCTTAGGAAGACCCCAAGCTTCTGTGATGGATTTTTGAGCAGTGTTTGTTTGGGTGATAGGGCGTGTATGTACCAGGCTATTCCGCAGGCTTTGTGCTCGTTTGAATGAGAATAGAGGTTTTTCCCATCTCCGGTTGTTGCTATTAATAATTCGCCAGTGTTTTATGACGACTTTCTTCATAGCGTTGGACAGGGTACTGTAAGTAGTGACGCATGCGAGTGGTATGGACATGACGTCTTTTACAGAGTCCTCTAAAAGAACTTCTCTAGGTTGATTTCTGGCCCGTTTGTAACTTTTGGAGAGAAGAGGGACGGGATACCCTCTGGCTGTCATTTTAGAAGTTAGGTCACTGGATTGGGCCTTAAAATCTCCCAAAGAGGTACAGTTCCGCCGGAGGCGGAGGAATTGCCCGTAAGGCAAATTCTCCCTCAATGTACGAGGATGGAAGCTCGTAAACTCGAGAAGGTTATTTCTGGATGTAGGTTTATAGTGTGTCTTCGTGTGAAGAGATCCAAGTTTCTTAGTGATCACAACATCGAGAAATACGACTTCATAAAGGTCATAGGTGTACGTAAATCTTAAGTTGGGATCCAAGGTGTTAACCCACTGGAAAAAGGTTTTGAGGGCATTGATATCGCCGTGCCAGATGAGAAGCACGTCATCTATATAGCGTCTCCATAGGCCTATGGAGGATAGATGAGGATTGGTATAAGGGAGAATAAATTTCCGTTCGAAATCATACACATACAATCCCGCTACACTAGGAGCGAAGGTACTCCCCATGGAAGTACCCGTGGATTGCAGGTACAGATGTCCCTGATACTCAAAAAAGTTCCTTTTCTAGGCTAGGGTTGCACATTGGATAATGAAGTTCTTAGATGTCCTGTGTTCCCAAGGATGGGAATTGAGAGATTCCCCCAGGACCCGGATGGTCTCATCCTGGGGGATACTGGTGTACAAGCTCTCGATGTCCAATGTGACCAAGACCGTGTCCTCAGAACATTGAATGTTGTTTAGTAGTTTAAGCAGGTCCTTGGTATCCTTAAGATACGTGGATGATTGCTGGACCAGAGGCTTGAGGAAATGGTCACAGAACCGTGATAATGGTTCCAGGAGAGAGCCAATCCCTGACACAATAGGGCGTCCAGGGGGAGGTAGTCTACCCTTGTGAATTTTGGGGAGTGTGTAGAAATAGGGAATAGTACCCTGGCTCTCGGTGAGGAATCGTGCTTCTGGTCTGGTGATGATGTCTTCTGTGAGTGCTTCTTCGACTATCCTCTCGATCTGGTTTTTAAGATCATTAGAGGGGTCGCTAGGAAGAGGTGTATAATTCTTGCGATCACTGAGGAGTCTACGGCACTCATGATCGTAATCAGCAGTATTCATCAGGACCACTGCTCCGCCCTTGTCAGCCGGTTTGATGGTAAGATTAGGGTCCTGGCGTAAAGAGTTGATGGCTCTGAATTCATCGGCTCTGAGATTCTTGAAAATAGGGGGGATATCCATATTCTCAATCTCAGTAAAAACAGCACGTTCGAAAGTTACAATTTCCACTGGTATGGTATGTGGGGGAGGTATGAACGTTGATTTTGGTCGCAGTGGTGTGTCACCTACATCAGAATCAACTGACTCTGAGGTGTGTTCCTCAAAAAAAGCTTTCAATTTTAATTTTCTAAAGAAAGCCGAGAGTTCGCAATGGAGGCGAAATTTGTCGGGACGGGCAGATGGAACAAAACCCAATCCCTTTTCCAGTATAGCCGTCTCATGGGTAGTTAGGATCTTGTCAGATAGATTGACAATTAGGCTGTTGAGGTGCTCGGGCCTGCGATCGTCTGATCCTGTGGTTGTTTGCTCCTGGTGTGATTGCCCACCGGGTCGTCTTGTATCCAATGGACCCTTTGGTTGGGTCCTCTCCGCCGTCCCTTGCCTCTTTGGCCTCTCTCTAAAAAAGGAGGTCGTGTAAAGTGGTTTTGTGGATACATTGGAGCCGTGTACGCGGGGTTCCAGCCCATTTGTGGGTTGAATGGGTAGTGGAACTGCATTGGATGTGTCCCCATGATACCTTGTTGGGGAGGGAAATTCATCCAGGGTGATTGATTGAAGGGGGGGCGTGTTCTACCCCTTTGTCTGCCTCTCCTCGCCTGTCTGAAACTGTTATTGCTCGAGCCGCTACTGTTCGATGAGTCATCGTCAGAGCCATAGGTGTAGGTCTCGGTTTTACGCACTGCCACAAAGGAGGGGTCTGCGTAAGGATAGGTTTTGTTAAATTCGAACTTTTTCAGATCTTTTTGAAATTGGTTCACCTTACTTTGGGTCAGATTCTCCTTATATTCATTAATGTCTTTATTGAGTTCATCTAGCCGTTTTTTGAACCCCGTTAAAGTGGCCCTAAATTGTGTCTCTGTTTGGGTGATTTCAATCATGATTGCCTCTGATAGTCGTACTGCTGTTTTTATAATCAAGACAAGCCAGTCTCGAGTGCAGTGCCATGCAATCATGGCCCACTCTTTCCTAAAAGTGGCATCCTCTAGAAAGATGCGGGGCGCATTGGTCACTAGTAAGCCCCTAGGGGCTGTATTCGTCCTCAAGTATTCCGTTAAGATAGTCCCATGTAGTATAGTACGTATACGGTTTTTCTTTAGTTCTGAGAGTTGTTCCCATTCACTGGCATATGTGACCGTCTGTGAGATAGTGGGATCTGCAAAAAGTGAGGGGCGTGCTAAGATAGCATCGACCTCAGAGTCAGAGAAGGTGAGACCGAGAGTGGCCATATTGTTAACTTCCAGGAAACGTTAAAGATAAATAAAGAAAGCCCCCTTCAAGTAAGGGAGAACAAAAAAAGAGGCTCTCACAGCTGTGCGCTGCCAAAATGTCAATCAACAACAGAAGAGGAAGGGTAAAAACACGACTAGTCCCCTCAAGGGAAAAGTTCCAAAACAACAAAGTCAGTGTAGTATCTACAAGGCACTTACCATCCAAAAGGCACGGGTCTCCAGAGTCGGGACCTTCCCAAACTGTTATAGGGAGGAACACAGACCTTGGGAGGTAATACAGATTAAGTATGAAAGCCCTCACTCACCAACCTGGTTGGTGACATGCTTCATCATCGGGCTCCACTGGGTATGGCCGAGTGCCATCCCAGTGTGCTACAACGCCAGGTTACTGCGGAGCGGGATTTTGTGAGGTGACAGTGAATTTGGAATTAAAAATACCCAATTAAGTCAAAAAATATATAATTTAATAGTTTTGCTAATTGGGAGAGATTAAAAAGGAGTGAGGGTCAAAAAATAACAGACCGGATTCACTCCATGGCGGTCAACATGTTTCTGCCTTGGGCGTGTTTCACAGGCTTTCATCAGGACCAGAGTGGGAGTGTGAGAGCCCCGGAGGTATAAACGCACTAAGGTTCACCCTACCGTGGGCTGTTATGTGAAAAAAATGTAAATAAACAATTCAAAAATTCAAAATCCGCCAAGTGGTATCGAGGTGGAGAGAAACGAGTTTACTTCTAAAATGAAAAAAAGACAAACAAACACAAGACAAAACATAAAAGAATTGTAAATGTGCATGGTCAATTCATTATGAGTCGCCGTAGCTACTTACCTCATGCTGCACCTGTGGGTTCAATGATGGATTTTCATTGTTAGTACTCGGGGGAAACTTACACTCGGATTTCCAATGCCCTATCCTGCCGCAATTATGACACGGAAATTTCTTTTTAGCTTCTTCAATATTCCCTTTATACTTCCCAGTATTAAATTTCGGCTTTGACCCTGCTTGTTCCACTAAGCCCATCATTTCTTCTTGTTGGGAATGCTTCCACCCACCTGGAGAATAGGCAGACTACAACCAAAACATACCTCAGTCTGTTACAGCGAGGCATCTCAATGAAATCTACTTGCATTCTGGTGAAAGGCCCTCCTTCTCGACCTATTGTTCCCAGACTCACTACTGTCTTCCTTCCAGGATTGTACTGCTGACATTTTAAGCATCTCTGACAAAGACTTTCTGCTACAAGTCTGAATTTTGCATTGTACCAGGTCTGCTTAAATGACCTGATCATGGCATCTCTCCCAATATGTCCCTGGCCATGATACATCCGTGCCATGGTAGACATCATGCTATCAGGCATAACTGGTCTTCCATCTCGATAGACCCACACATGATCCTTTTCCCTTGGGGCACATCCTGCTTTTACCCACTGTCTCATTTCCTCATCTCCTGCCTCATCCTGTTAGTGAACATCAATGAGCAAGAAGACATTTCTCTTTCCTTAGCCCAATTGACCGAATTCTGATTTTGTGCACAATACTGTGTCATGTAATTTGCGTACGTGTTCCCGGTGGCAATATAATCACCACCCTGACTATGTGCAGCACATTTTACAACAGCCAATTGTTTAGGCAGCTGTATCGCCTCAAGCAACTTTCCAACCACTTCTGCATTCTTAATGGGAGTTCCACTCGAGGTCAGGAAACCTCTTTGTAGCCATAGTTGTCCGAAGTCGTGGACGACTCCAAAGCCATACTGGCTGTCAGTTATCACAGTCACTCTCACACTCTTCCCAATCTTGCATGCTCTAGTCAAAGCCACAAGTTCTGCTACTTGGGCTGATTTTACTCCTTTCAGATATGATGCTTCGATTACTGCTGCGACTGTGCATACTGCATACGCTGCACTCAGCATTCCTGACCCATCAACGAACATCACGAAATCACTTTCTGGCAAAGGTACATCTTTTAGATCTGGTCGTGGTTTTGTACAAAAATCAAGTACATCCAGACAATCATGATCCACTTCATCTCTTACTTCCACAATTTCAGCATCAGGCAACAACGTTGCAGGATTCACATTCACACATCTTGCAAGACTCACATTAGTCGCAACTAATATGACTTTTTCATACTTTGTCAGCCGACTATGTGTCATATACTGAGTACGACTCCTTGTCAACAGAATTGCTACATCATGGGGTACAAACACTTTCAATGGATATCCCATCACAATTCCTTCACTCTGCTCCAAACTTCGACATGTTGCAGCCACCGCTTTCAAACATCCAGGTAAACCTACAGCTACCGGATCTAACATTGATGAAAAATATGCAATTGGTCTTCTCATTTTTCCATGCTTCTGGGTCAACACAGAAAGTGCACATCCATTCCTCTCACTGCAATACAACTCGAATTCTTTCTCATAGTCAGGCATACCTAATGCCGGTGCTTCACACAAACCATCTCTCAATTGTCTAAATGCTGCCAATTCTTCTTTGTTTAATTCAAGGGGATCTTTTACATCACTTCTCGTTAATCGCACCAAAGGCTTTGCGATCAAGGAAAAGTTACCTATCCACTGACGACAGTACCCAACCATTCCCAAAAACATTCTCACTTCTCTTTGAGTCATGGGAGCTCTCATTCCTTTTATTATTCTGATTCTGTCTATGGTTATTTTCCTTGGTCCTTTCTCAATGTTATGTCCCAAATACTGCACTTCCTTCTTACAAAACTGTAGTTTCGCTGGTGACACTTTAAGTCCTCCATCTGCCAAATGATTCAGCAAGGCTATTGTATCCACCTCACAAGCTTCACGTGTTTTTGACACCACCAAAAGGTCGTCAATGTATTGGACCAATACAGAGCTTTCTGGCATTTCTAGACTCTCCAAAGACTTCTTTAATAGCTGATTGAATATTGAGGGGCTTTCCATATACCCCTGTGGGATTCGGCACCATGCCAAAATACGCTCACCAAAACGAAATGCAACAATTTGCTGACTGTCGTGATGCAATGGAATGGAAAAGAAAGCATGACACAGATCAATCACTGTATACCATTCTGCATCATGGGGAATCTGATATAAAATCACTGATGGATTTGGTACAATGGGACAACATGATACCACAATTTTGTTCACCTTTCTCAGATCTTGCACTATCCTGAATTTCCCATTAGGCTTTTTCAGTCCCATTATCTGTGAATTACATGGACTACTCATTATTTCTCTCAAAATTCCTTGCCTAATCATTTTCTCTATTACAGGAGTTACACCTTCAATTATCTCAGGTGTCAGTTTATACTGCGGAACATTAGGATATGTTACTCCTTCCTTCACAGTTATTTTGACTGGATCGACATTTCTCATTAGTCCTACATCTTCTCCAGTGAAATCCCAAACTTCTGCCTTTACAGATTGTCTCAATTCTTTAGGTAATTCATCAGGATTGAATACAGCATATGTTTCAGTAACTTCACTTTCTCTGTTAGCTATGGTCATTTTGTACAATACATCATCATCTGGTGTTTCAAAAGCTATTCCATCCGGAGTACAAAATATAGTGCAATTCATTTTGCACAACAGGTCCCTACCTAATAAATTCACAGGACTGGAGTCACACACCACAAAGCGGTGCATTTCTGAAAATTTCCCTATGCTAACTTTCACTGGTTCTGTAAGGTATGTCTTAATCTGTCTGTTGGACACACCAACTACTTGGATCGTTTAATCCGTGAGAGGAAGATTCTTAATATCAGCTGATAAAACAGTTGATCGAGTAGCACCAGTATCCACTAAGAAAGTAATATTTTCATCATTAACCCTCCCATCTACAAAAGGTCCTGTCTGGTCTACTTCTAGAGTTGCGCCAAGTTCGCACTCTTCTTCTTCCCTTCGGCACCGTCAATAGCTCTCTTCTGCGTCACTCTCATCGCGTTGCAGCCAATACTGCGAGACAGCGCTAGCGCGTGGCGGCTTATTTACCTGTTCTTCATTGTAGAATTCCAATTCACTACTATACTTCTGTGTGTTTCTGCTCTGTGGAAAAGGCGGTTTTGGCACCTGATTCTGTGGGGGAACAACTTGCTGCTGTTGCTGCAGTTGACCACTTACCTCATGCTGCACCTGTGGGTTCAATGATGGATTTTCATTGTTAGTACTCGGGGGAAACTTACACTCGGATTTCCAATGCCCTATCCTGCCGCAATTATGACACGGAAATTTCTTTTTAGCTTCTTCAATATTCCCTTTATACTTCCCAGTATTAAATTTCGGCTTTGACCCTGCTTGTTCCACTAATTGTGCTGCTAGTCTCTCCGCTACCTTTACCTGTGCCCACATTGCTTCCCCTTTTAGCTTCCGCTGTTTTGCTTCAATTTCATCACTGAAGTATTTAGCATGTCTCAATACTTCATCTATTTTCTTGTTTTGCCAATCTACCGTATGCTGTTTAATCATCTCACCAATTTCTGGTCGTAGACCATATACAAATCTGTATACAAAATGGCTCAAATCCTTTTCACTCAGATTCTCATCTCCGCTAAACTGCTTAAAAGCTTGTATTAGCCTCTCGTAGTATGCATGCACGGACTCTTTACTTTCCTGGTGTGTTCGATCAATTTTTACCCAGTCTGTCTCTTTAGGGGGCACTTTATTTTTCAGAAATACCATAACCTGCTCAAATTTCTTCATTACCTCGGGGTCTGGAGCTCCTGTTTTAGGATCCCTAGGATATTCCTTGGTTGGCCAATTTATCATTAGCTTACACTCTGACCATAGATCTGCTGGTACAATTATGTCAAATAGACTATTCAAATCAATCCATAGTACTTTAGATAATTTCACAAATCTGTCTACCTGTCTGTACCACTCGACGGGCTTTTCGCGTAGTCGAGGGAAATCATTCGTAAAAGACAAAATATCCTGTCTTGTCCATGGGACATGTACATATCCTCCTCCTGGAATCTCTCTCATAGGGCATTCTGTCACTACCTTGTCCTTTTCTCTTACAGGAAAGGCTGAAAATGTCTTATCTGAGGCATCATCTTGTTTTCTATACCACCTGCTTCTCCATTTATCCACGTCTCCCCATTTTCTCAACAAAATGATTATATCCTTAATTCGACCTATTCGTCCTGTGGTGTTCATATTCTCAATGTCCTTGTCAGGGAATTCCACTCGATATGGCTTCTGTAAGGCTTTTACCTTTTCAATATCAATACCCATTTCATTTGCTACTTCTTCTAACCTTTCATGCAAATTTTTCGCTCTCCAGGTCACACTTTTGCACAAAAATAATAATTCTTCATCCTGATAGGTTTTCAATTTTTTTGTCGGGATAGTCCCTACGATTAATTCTTCCAATACCATTCGTAACCTGGCCACATCAATTGATTGGGATTCTTTGTCTTTCCTCTGCAAGCTTCTTAACCATTCACTTAACTCGTCTGTTGATGGTCCTACTGGTTTTTCTATACTTCTGTGTCCAAAATCTTTTTGTGTTTCTGACACTGTCTCTATCATTGTCATACGTCTCTCTGCACATTCTGATCTACAAATGGATTATTTGTAAAATTTGGTTCCATTACACTCATAGTCTGCCTCCATGGATTCTCATTCTGACTCACTCTTGGTTGTTCTACTGGTTTATTATTTCTATAAGGGACTGTCAAACAATGCTCACTGTCCTTCTGTTTGTCAAAAATAGGCATTACTGGACCTATCGTTACTGGAACAGTTACCGCTTCTAGATTCTTAGTCAATTCTCTTATTTTCTCAGTTAATTCCAGGGTTGTTTTTGCTAATTCTGCAGAATTTTCTCCATCTGTTCTTCCTTCTGATCTCTTTTCTACTTCCCTGGTAACACTGTTTTTACTCAAACTTAGGGATTCTGGTTCCGATTTTATAATTCACATTGTTTCTTTCATTGGGGCACTTGGAGTTAACATTTCTGGTTCTGGTCGATACAGTGGTGGATTTTTATAGAACATATCATCAAGAACATCATCCTCAGACTCATTCGCTCCATACCCTCTCGACTCCACATTATGCCTCTTTTCTACACACTTTCGTCCATCATTCTCTCCTACAGTTCTTACGAGGAACACACCCTCAGTCATACTCGCATCTCGCCATCTTTTCATTCGATCGCTATGCGTTTCGTGTCCGTATGGTCTTCCAAACCAGTACCTATATCCTCTACCACTTCTTTGTCTTTCTCGTTCATGCATTTCGTCTTCCCATTCCGTCAAAGCCTCAAACTGTGTCGGTCTAGGTCTTGGTTCCAAATTCATCATCTTTTCCCTCAAATTTCTCAAAACAGCCAAATTAAATGGACCATGCTCTGGAAAAGCTAATACTCCATCATCCTTGGTATATCTCACCCAGTTATCCAACCAAATACAAGTATGATACCCATATTTCGCAATCATAAAGGATGCAGGGGTTTTCGGTGGAGGAAGTAACTGTCCTTCCCTAGTTTTAACTGGTTTGTCCTTCTTAAACCACTTCTTGATTCTCCCTAACCAGGTTTTCTTTTCTTTCTCTGTTGGGTCGTAATACATTTTCTTGTCTTTCTGGTATCACTAGTCTCTTTTAACTGTACCGCTAGTCTGTCCAATCACAGCGCGACTCACACTAACGCACCAATTCCGAGCGTCCACGTCACTGTCACAGTCCTCAAATCCCAGCGCGACTCACACTAACGCACCAATAAGGAGCGTCTACGTCACCCTGTTTTCCTCCAATCCTAGCGCGGCGTACACTAACGCACCAATCCGGGGCGTTTCACAGTTCTGACCGACTGTCCAATCCCAGCTCGGTCGTTCTGATATCAGCAGCCGCTGCGGCAGCTGCTTCTCCTGCTTCTGTCTACCCCTCCTTTACAAATCCGCTCAATAAGTTTTTGTTTCAATTTCTACACTTCTGTTAGTAACAACATAGAAACATCTCCATTGTCCGCTTCGCTAACCAAAGAACAGCAAAAGACCTTTCTCACGAGAATTCCGTATTTCCCGAGAGCAGCGCTTACCTCTGCCCTACTACAGAATCATTACTTCCGTTGATAAAGTAGCACATCCCTCTACTTCACCCTTCTAACAAGCATTAGCTAATTGTTTCTCTAGCATTTAAGACACATAGTTGGAGACCCAATGCTCCTGAGAAATAAACCCAGAGTTTCGCAATTAACCCAAATGCCTTTACATTCACACTCGTTCACACAAGAAAATGTAGTACATTCACACAGAATCCTGTCTTTCCCGAGAACAGCGAACAGTCTGTCCTACTACAGAATTATGTCATACGTTAAAGCAGCGCTTACCTCTCCTTTGTCCTTCTAACAAGCTCAGAGAGTGCCTATTACCTTTCCAGTGATAAGCGTTATCGGAATGCCAGTTGGCTCCCTGGTACCAAAGACTAGAACTTCACAGGTAACCTTCGCTATCATACACACTTCTCTCACACTGTAAATGTCTCTAATGGCAACACATGACGATGCTACCGAATCGAACCCAGACAATGCGCCGTGCAACTTAAATTGTCACACGTTTCCCCTGTGCACCTACAGGGCAACAACAATTCCGTCTTTCCCGAGAGCAGCGCTTACCTCTGCTCTACTATGGAACCGTTACAAACTTCCGACTTCCTACATCCCAGAAGCCGTGCAAACAACATATAACTCAACGGGTAACTCAACAGAGTGTTAGTACATAAATCAATACCAATCAATAACCAAAATCAAAAAGCAATGTACAAGCAATAATCACTAAACCAAAACAATAACAACCATCATCTTGCTACCAGAAAAACTGCTCCAGCGCGGAGTGCAAAATCCCTCCCTACCGTCACGGACCAAAGATCTCACATACACACACTATCCATACATTCACTGGTGGGGCCCATAACACCAACATTCACTCACCATCAGTCCGTGTGGGAGGCGATTATCCTTCCAAGCGCTGGAAAATGAGAGGGAAAATACCACTTTTACCTAATGAGCGACAAATCTACGCAACCTTCTGATACTCATTAGGCCTTAAACTTCACCTTTAGTATTCCTCTCATAAATCGGGACGGATCAGTTAGTTGTAGGTTTAAGTGAATTTCTAATGAACCTTTTCATTAACACATTTCAATGAATAAACAACCCAACTCATTTCTGTAGATGTTCAAATTCAAATTTATATTAATATTGCAAATTAAATAATTCATTTGATCAAGTTGCCATTAATATTGACCTATTCAGGCTAAAGTCGTCCTCTATGTCAAATCTGGCAGTCTCGCAAATCTATGCCCATCAATTTGAGTAGGTTCAGTTCATCAGGAGTTTGGGCATTAATTCAGTCCGTCAAAGATTCAGGCTAACAGCTGTTCTGCAGTGTCACCGTCCTCTCCGTCAGCATAACGTCAGGAAATCGAGAAAGGCCAGAAACGAACCCGCCACCACCTCTTTATTCTACCATAATTTATAGTAAAATCAATATCAAATGTATCAAAGTTTTAGGCATCCGAGTTCGCTGATTGGACCATCAGGGATCATCCTTTTAAGTTCTCACGAAAAGTGTCTTTTGGGTTATGACCCTTGTCAGTTCCGGTTCACACAACAGTCTTTGTTCGGAATATTTGGCCGACGTCCCAGGCTGTCCTTGAAAGGTACATGTTCATCTGGGGTCAGGTCCAGGCCACTGTGTATCTGTTGTCAGCGCAGGCGCACTTCACCCAAGCCTTGTTCAGCGTTGGCAGCCGGGTTAGGCACCAAAGCCAGCCATCTTTCGATAGGCCAAAATGGTCAACTTAAGTAAAGAAACACAAAAACGTAATTAATACATAGAAATGACTAATCAAATGTTATTCCCTCGCTAATACCCATATGTGTATGTATTTATCTAGCCAAAGCAACACTCAGTGCGGTTTATACTTACTAAATAAAGCACAAATCACAATTACATCACAAAAGCGACATATATCGTGCAATATTCTAATTGTCTATCATTAGTGTGCGTACGAAATTTAGTTCACGTATTAATTAAGCCATGCAGATGCAAATCCCACGTGTAATTCATACATTAGTAAGGTTGGTAAATATTTTCCACATCACACTTCAATCCATTAGTTCGATTATAATTAATTAATTAATCTAATTAATAAAACAACATGCAAAATGGGGTGGGTATACAAAATTTTGCATAACCCGCTCCAGCACCCTCACCGTCACACCTGCAGCCTTTGAAACTGGGGGCCCGGGTTTGAGTCCTAGCGTCGGATCCCCATCCTGTGATTCTGGGCAAATCACTTAAATAGCTGGATATCGGAACTTATGGCAATTTTTTTTTCATTTGACTACATTTATTTATTTGCTGCCTGTCGTGCGTGCAGGGTCACCGAGTAGGTCACTGAGCTTTCCTAACATGAAGCCGATGGCTTCAGAGAATTCTTTTCAAAGGGGCCCTCCAGTCTTTTAGCAGACAATGGCTACCATCATAAAAACTTTGCAAAGCATGTCAAAAGCATTAATCTACCTGTAACATCCCAATTCCACAACCATTCGTCTGCATTTTATTGTTTTTTATGAAAAGTCACCAGGAAAGGAAAAATAGGCAGAGAGAATTATAATAATAAATGTAATTCTCTCTGCCTATTTTTCCTTTTCTGGTGACATTTTCATATGTTTTCCCTGAGCCAATTAACTAATAAAGTAAAACATATTCATGGCAGAAAACCCTGTCACGTTGAATGAATCACTATTGTGTGTCTGGGCAGCAGAGCTATGCATTAGGTGAAGCCCAGCAATGATACAGGCCTGTCCTCCCTGACCTTTATATATTTTATTTCTAGACCTCTATATTATAAAGCAGAGGCATACAGCCTTTTCCCGTCTCCTGCACTATGTTCTTTTCTTCCTTCCAATTTTACCATGCTCCTTTTCTATTATGCAGTCTTTCTCAACTCTCCCCTCACAAAATACTTTCCCTTTCCTGTATTTCTTGCCCACTTTCTTTTCTCTCCTTTTTCACCTTACCTTCCTTCTCCAGGTCTGCTTTTTCCTTTCCCACTTGTAATCATCATCCTCCTTTTTCACACTCCAATTTCTGCTATAACCAGTGCTCTTCATTCGTTTCATTCCTTCTGTACCCTATCTGTCTTTACCTCTCCGATATCGCCTCCTTTCTACCTCTTCCTTTTATCTGTGTTTAGGTCAAGCCTGTGCAGCACATGCCCTGCTGTGAGACATGCAGTATTGGAGTATGACTTTGATGTCCCGCCCACTCTCCGCCCATATTTTTAATTGGCTTGTCATTGTCCTTCGTACACACTGGCTTCTGAGTCGGCTGCTCTCTGCCACTGTTTTTAAATATTACAAACTGAGTATTTGCACCTTTATCTCTTGCGATATATGGCTGATGTTAATTCTTAGTTTAAAAATTGCCGTGAGGAACTACTGCTGCTATCTGTTTTAATTACGACGATTTTAATTTCACAACTGTTGAGGTTCCGGGGTGCTAGTAAATCCGTTTTTAGTATTGTATGGTGAATCTGACATTATATTGCTGCTATCTGTGCCGGAGTTCTGTAAGGGGAGGCGGGAAGTTGGATACCGATTCTGTGCTCAGACGCGCCACCCCTGGCCGCCATTTTGGAGCGGGGTGCAGTCTAGTGTTCCAGAAGCTGTCACGCATAAAGAGGGACGCTTCGCGAGCGCGCTCGACCCTGGACAGAGTAGTGGCTGGTCTCTGCCACTGTTTTTAAATATTACAAACTGCGTATTTGCACATTTATCTCTTGCGATATATGGCTGATGTTAATTCTTAGTTTAAAAATTGCCGTGAGGAACTACTGCTGCTATCTGTTTTAATTACGACGATTTTAATTTCATAACTGTTGAGGTTCCGGGGTGCTAGTAAATCAGTTTTTAGTATTGTATGGTGAATCTGACATTATATTACTGCTATCTGTGCCGGAGTTCGGTAAGGGGAAGCGGGAAGTTGGATACCGATTCTGTGCTCAGACGCGCCTCCCCTGGCCGCCATTTTGGAGCGGGGTGCGGTCTAGTGTCCCAGAAGCTGGCACGCATGAAGAGGGACACTGCGCGAGCGCGCTCGACCCTGGACAGAGTAGCGGCTGCTCTCTGCCACTGTTTTTAAATATTACAAACTGCGTATTTGCACATTTATCTCTTGCGATATATGGCTGATGTTAATTCTTAGTTTAAAAATTGCCGTGAGGAACTACTGCTGCTATCTGTTTTAATTACGACTATTTTAATTTCACAACTGTTGAGGTTCCGGGGTGCTAGTAAATCAGTTTTTAGTTTTTTGGGGGTTTTTTGTCCTCATTCGCCAATACCCATAACGTGCTGACCGTCAATACATTCCCCTATATCGATAGGCTACGAAAAAAAGTGGGCTACTCCCTCGGGTTCTCTTGATGCTTTCAGTCCATAGCCTAGAGGGGGTATATTATCAGACCAAGGAGCACTGCCCAAATGTTATTTTGGGAAGAATAGGTATCTTTCCATTCTTGGGAGATCTTATGGGCTCTGGGAATGTCCAGTTGGCATAATCATAGGACGGGGATAAAAAAACAAAAAACCCTCATCTCCAAAGTGACAGCAAGTCCCAGTATGCGATCTTTATCCTGCTACATTCTCTGGCCATATCCATTTTAGATGTTTCATATAGAGAGGTCAGCCAATCCGAATGGGAAGGGGGGTCAGAGACTGCCCAGTGCTTACAGATTTGTCTTCTTGCCAAAAGGATTGAGTAGAAGAGAAAAAGTTTAGCTGGGCCTAGTATCTGGGTATGTAAGCCAAAGATTATTAATTTGATATCGATTGTAATTACCATCCCCAGAATACTCTCCAATGTTTTTTGCACTTCTTCCCAAAATGACTGAATGAAAGGGCAGTCTCTGAACATATGAAGGTCCGAAGCCTCAAGGAGACCGCATTTTTGGCAACTGACTTGTGTATTTTTACTAATTCTTGATAGTCTAAGGGGGGATAAATATGCACGATGAGCCGTAAATAAATGATTCCTCCTCAACCATGCTGGTTTAACTATGTTGAAGAGGATTTTAAAGGATTCCTGCCATAAATGGTCACACTGGTCATTAGGCAGCGAGCCACTCCACAGCTCATCAGCCAGCTTAAATTTCCCATCTACCTCCTGTTCTATGGCCCAATACCAATAAGAGACTTCTTTTTTACCTGCTGGCTTATCCACGAGCTGTTGCTCCAAACTAGTTCCACTACCTATAGATTTTCCCTTTTTGAGCTGGGATTGTATCCAACTATATAGCTGGATATATTTAAATTTGGAGAGATCACTACCCACTAGCGTTACTAGATCTTCCCATGTGATAAATGTTTCATTGCTAATTAGCTCTCCCGAAAATTTTATTCCAGCATCTCTAAGTGGGGTAGCCAATCGGAGGCAGTCTGGGGAGCCTGGAGAGTCCCAAAGTGGGGCCAATTTGGAGAAATAGCTGAGACTCGTCACCTTCCTTGATGCTGCCCACATCTTGGCAAACCCCTGCAAGATTTTGAATTTAATTTTCTTAAAGAATTTTTGATCGCCAAATTTAAACAAACCCTTCTGGTGTCAACCCCGCCCCTTTCAAAATGGCAAGAAACATTGCTCCGCTCCCTTCGTCGCTTGGTGTTTTCAGCAACATTCGAGAGTGAGTAAGTTGAAATGCCCAGGCATAATATTGTAGGTCCGGTAAAACCAGCCCCCCCTTCTCCCTCCTTCGTCTTAATTTCTTCCACGCAATTCTGATAGATTTGTATGCCCAGATAAAGGAATTGATCTCCCCTTGGAATTTTGCTATGATATCTTTATCAAAGTGGAGAGGGATTGTGTTGAAAAGAAAAGTAACCTTAGGCAATATAGACATTTTGACCAAGTTAACCCTCCCCAGAGTGGATAAGGGAAGGTGTACCCATGACTTCATTTGTTTACGGCAGTCCCGAAACACTCGTAATAGATTGGTATTTGCTAGTTTATTAATATCTTGAGTGATTGTAATACCAAGATAACGCATACTACTACTTGTCTGTGGTGCGGGATTCAAGATGTTCCAAGTCATGATTTCCGTCTTACCGGGATTTATCTCATAGCCGGAAACCCTGCCAAAGTCCTCTGCTTATTTAATTACTGCCGGTAGAGTCCTTTCTAGATCTGCGGAAAGGATCAAAATATCATCCGCATATAGGGCCACCCTTCTCTCCCATTCCCCATATATAAATGATTCGATATCGGGGTTTTCCCTTAATTTCTGTGCAAATGGTTCGATATATATATCGAACAACAGGGGGGAGAGAGGGCAACCCTGTCGAGTTCCTCTAGTTCTACTGAATGATTTTGTAAGACTTCCATTCACCAGTAACTTGGCAGTTGGGGATTTATATATCAATTGTACGGCCCGACAGAATGTTGCGCCCAGGTTGAATTTCTCCATGGCTTCCGATGGGTAAATCCAGTTCACCCTATCAAAAGCCTTGGCGGCGTCCAAAGTTAGGGCTGCGAGAGGGAGCGAACATGTAGAAGCAATATCTATTGTGCCGACCAGATCATAAGTGAGGTCTGCTAACTGTCTCCCTTTCACAAAACCCCTAATCTATTAGCCAAGATGGTTGTATAGATTTTATAGTCAGCATTTAAGAGTGATATGGGCCGATAAGACCCACAACTGGAAGGGTTTTTGCCTGGTTTCAGAATAAGGACCATGGTGGCATCATTCCAAGTTGCTGGTGGGCTAATACCATCCATAAAGATTTGATTAAATAGGAGAGTCATTACAGATATTAATTTTTCTCCGATTGAGTGGTATAGTTCTATTGGCAGCCCATCCGGGCCAGCCGCCTTGCCCTTTTTTCCCCTTGCCAATGCTTTCCTTACTTCCTCCTGTGTAATAGGTTGCCCCAACTCCAGTTGTTGTTTGGTGCTAATCGGTGTTAAAGCGATATTCTCCAGCCTAGATTTCGCCTTAGAATTATCGTCTGTGGAGGTCTCTTTATATATATCCTGGAAATACTCCAGAAAAGCTTATCCTATTGCTGTGTCTGAATAGATAGGGGGTTCTTTGCCCAATGAAATCTCTTTAATATGGTTCCGGAGCTGGTCTGCCTTGATTTTACAAGCCAATAATTTGCAAGCATCTTCCCCATACTCAAAATGGGCCATCTTACTCACTTCCCACCTGCGCAGTCTCTGGAGGACCGACTCCATTTGTTCCTTCAATTTCTTTTTAATTTCTAAATCTTCCTTGTGTCCAAATCCCTCTTGGGCATTTAATTTTGTTTCCACCTTCCTCATTTCTACCTCCAAACCCTCAATCTCTTCTCGGTATTGCTTACTTCTATAGCTTGCCCTATTAGTTATTATACCCCTCCAGAAAGCCTTAAGAGTATCCCCAACTATCGTAATGTCTGCAGTTCCCACATTGGTCTCTAAAAAAAGATCTGTCTCCCGAAGAAGGAAACTCAGCTCGCTTGCTTCCAATAAGAGAGTTCGGTCAAAAGACCATGCTCTGACCTGTTGGGTGCCTAAGCTCTGTAAAGTCAAAAATATACTGGAGTGGTCCGACAAGTGTGATGGCAAATAGATTATGTCCTCTATTTTATCACTAAGAGTATGGCTAGTCAGTATATAGTTGATCCGTGACTTATGGCCGTACTAAAGTTCCTAAATGATACACCCATCAGTTGCCCTGACCTTTCTCTCCAGATATCTCTGAGGCCCAGTTGCGACATTATTATAAGGAGAGATGACCTTGATCTCATAGAAGAGATTGCTCGACTATTCGGGGTCTTATCCAGTTTGGGATCCAAGACGATATTAAAATCTGCTGCCCACACCACCGGCTCAGGGAAGTCCAGTAAGTGAGAAAAATGGTTTGGAGATTGGAGGGGTCATCATGATTCGGGCCATAGTAGCCAACTAATGTAAGGAGAACCTCTCTAACAGTAACTTTCAATATTATCCATCTCCCTCCTGGGTCCCTTTTATGTTGCAGAATCTGTGCTTTGGCTGATTTTTTAAAAAGAATACATACCCCCCTGATATTTGCTGTCTGATCTGTACAAAAATAGGAGTCCACCCACTTCTGTGATTTCAATATGTCTTTTGTCTCTGACTCAAGAAGATGCGTCTCCTAGATAACCAGGACTTGAGCGGGGGAATATTTCAAATATTGCAAAATTCTTCTTCTACGTGATCCCACCCTCAAGCCATTTACATTCCAGGATAATATTTGCAAACAATTCATTTAGGGGAGTACTCCTCCCTCCAGGCCCTCTCCTAAAACTTTCTGGTCAGTAAAACCTATAATAGGTATTACAGATATAACGAGTATGACGAATGAGGTATTTTTGACCCTGATGGACAAAGGAGAAACAGCCGCCCTCATACTCCTGGACCTATCAGCAGCCTTTGACACGGTCTGCCACCGCACCCTATCAGCACGCCTCCATGACGCCGGTATCCAAGAGAAGGCCCTGGCCTAGACCACATCCTTCCTCTCCGGCAGAACCCAGAGTGTCCGCCTCCCACCCTTCCGCTCCAAAACCACCGAGATCATCTGCGGCGTCCCACAGAGATCCTCCCTCAGCTCGACGCTGTTCAATATCTACATGGCCCCCCTCGCCCACGTCGCACGACAACACAACCTCAACATCATCTCCTACGCCGACGACATCCAGCTGATCATATCCCTCACCGAAGATCCCCACACCGCCAAAGCTAACCTCCACAAAGGAATGAAGGCCGTAGCCGACTGGATGAAGGACAGCAGACTGAAGCTGAACTCAGACAAGACAGAGGTCCTCATTCTCGGACCCACCCCATCAGCCTGGGACGACTCTTGGTGGCCCACGTCACTAGGCACAGCCCCGGAACCCACGGACCACGCACGCAACCTGGGGGTCATCCTCGACTCCACTCTCTCCATGACCAGGCAAGTCAACGCCGTCTCTGCGTCCTGCTTCAACACCCTCCGTATGCTCCGCAGGATCTTCAAATGGATCCCCCTCGACACGAGAAAAACCGTTACCCAGGCCCTCATCACCAACAGACTCGACTACGGGAACGCCCTCTACTCAGGAACTACAAACAAGCTCCTGAAACGACTCCAACGCATCCAGAACGCCTCGGCCCGACTCATCCTCGACGTCCCCCACCGCAGCCACATCACACTCCACCTGAGAGGCCTGCACTGGTTCCCCGTCAACAAAAGGATCACCTTCAAGCTCCTGATCCACGCACACAAAGCACTGCACAACACCGGACCCACCTACCTCAACAACCGACTCAGCTTCCACACCCCCACCCGAAGCCTCCGCTCAGCCAACCTCGCCCTCGCCACAGTCCCTCGCATCCGAAAAACCACCGCCGGCTTGAGATCCTTCTCCTACCTCGCCGCCAAGACCTGGAACACTCCCCCCACCATCCTACGACAGACCCAGGACCTGCTGGCCTTCAGAAGACTCCTCAAGACCTGGCTCTACCCCCCCCCCTCCCCAGCGCCTTGAGACCCTCTCGGGTATGTAGCGCGCTTTACAAATGCAGTGATTGATTGATTGATTTATTTGTTATTAGTTAATCCCATGTGCTCACATTCCCCCCACCCTACGACCCTCCTCCCTAGACCCCCCTTGGAGAACCCAACCCCTATTTACCTGGACTAGTTGTTTGTCCAGATGTGGCGTCCGTGGCCCCCTACTCCTCTGCCTATTTAAGTTTGTGTTACCCAACCAAAAAACAAAAAACAAAAACTACAGTGCCCACTGAATAGATTGTGCAAACTCTATTTCTTTTTTTTTCCTTTTCCTTCTTTTCTATTTTTTCCTCCCCTCCTTTCTTCCCTCTCTTTTTTTTTTTTTTTTTTTAAACCATAATACTATATATATCGCTACCGAAGATTGCTGAAAATGAAGAACCCTCGCCTCAGCTGTTAAATTTAGTTAAGGGGACCCTTTACCGATACCAATAATTCATCCGCCTCCTGAATAGACCTAACATTATGCATTTTGTTATTATGCATCACCTTCAGGAATGCAGGAAACTTAAGTTGCACCTTGGCGCCGATCTTCTTGAAATTGTCCATCCTTCTCCCGAGCTCCCACTGTCTTTCCAGTGTTTCTCTTGAGAGATCCGAGCAAACTTCAAAGGAAAAGTCCTTAGTTCTTACTGTTTTCATTTTTAGAGCCAGATTCAGGATTTTTTCTTTCAGGGCGTAAGTTAGAGAATTAATAAGAATTTTCATTGGCTTAGTCCTGGTTGGATTTAGTCGGAAAGGGTCCCTATGGATTCTCTGTATGTCTTTAATCAAAAAGTCTACTGGTTCATCGAGTAGCAGGGTTTCTTTTAGCAGATTTGCCATAAAATTTCTCAAGTCGGCGCCCTCTTTTTCCTTCTGGAATATTCAAAACGCGAAGGTTATTTCTACGGGAATTATTTTCCAACATTTCCACTCTTTCGCGCAGGACACCCTCTCCTTTTTGAAGCTCTTGGATTTTTACCTCTGCTGACCCTAAACTGGATTTTAATTCGGAAACAGAGTGCTCCAGCAATTCTGTTCTGGTATTTAGGAGATCCACCTTCTTTTCTAACATCTCACACAAGCTCCTAATCTCCCCTTGGTTAGCCGCTGATACCGCAAAGCCCTGTTTTATGTCTTCCTTTAAAGATGCAAATAGAGCTTCCATCGTGATTGATAGTGGAGAGGGAAGGTGACCGGACTCTAAGTTTTCCAAACCTGGTCCTGTTACTGATCCCCCCTCGCATGGGGTTTGTCCTCCAGCACCGACATCAGTAGAGATAACAGAAGCAGTAGCAATATTAACAACATTAGTTCCGACAATAGTGGGGGGAAGAGCAGTTTCAAAAGTTATGTCTAGGTCAGCGGGGGGGGGGGGGAGATAGCTGTCCCAGATGATTCGAGGTCCCCCCCTGATAAGCCTGTAGCTTGCATCTCCCCCTGATTTGTGATGAGTAGGATCTCCGGTTGTACCCTGAAGAAAGACCTCAGGGAGGGGGTGACCTTCACTATGTTAAGCACAGCCTTAACCTTTCCCTTTTTTATGCCCCTGCCTTTGACCTGACAACTCAAAAAAGCTGTGGTATCGCTAGACAAGGCGGAAGGCTTAGATATGTTTGAAATAAACAGAGTATTTTTAGCCCCCTTCCCCACTAGTCGGTCACCACTCACTTTCACCCTATCTTTAAGCTGTCGCTTTTCTCCCCCAAACACAGTTTTGCTGGGTTTCTTACCTTTCCTCTCCTTTGTGTTCTCAAGACCATTAGCTGTTGGAGCTGAAACTCTCCTACCGACTTGGACGACCTGGCAGAGTGGGGGAGAGTGGTGGTTCTTATCCGGTTCGGCGCTGATACCGCCAAACGAAGCAGCAACCTCCTCAGCAGAGTGGGAATCGATTTCCCCACCTTCACAGGAGACCGAGGGGGAGGTCAGGATCGTCAGACCGTCCACAGCACTCCTCGCCTTCCCCGGCTCCTCTCCCGCCACTCCAAAAAAGCGCCCGATGCAGGCGCTGCCGCTATTCACCCGGAGGAGGCCGCAAGCCGCCGCTTTGCGCCTCAACTCCAGGGCGGCAGCGCTCCAACGCGGAGACAGGGTGAGCGAGGTACGCCGAGGCACCAGACCATCTGCAACCACCGCAAACGCAAATGCAAAAATCAGCCCCACGCCCTAAACGGCATCAAGAAGAACGGAAGACCGGGCGAGAGGGAGAAACAATCAAGCAGGTGAGTTTTCAACCGAGCATGATGCGGCAGGGGGAGAGAGACACGGACGCGCGCGTCTGCTCAGCCAGCAGGCGCCATGTTCTCCCACCACATCCCGAGCGTATTTTTCCAGTTTTTAGTATTGTATGGTGAATCTGACATTATATTGCTGCTATCTGTGCTGGAGTTCTGTAAGGGGAAGCTGGAAGTTGGATACCGATTCTGTGCTCAGACGCGCCACCCCTGGCCGCCATTTTGGAGCGGGGTGCGGTCTAGTGTGCCAGAAGCTGGCACGCAAAAAGAGGAACAAGGCTAGCCGTCTGCGCCCGTCCGCGTCCCGGGAGCGTACAGCGCCAGGAAAGATGCCGATCTATATCTAGGTAACTCTATGAATTGTCATCGTGTGTTAGCCTGTAGTAGGTATCAACTGATGAAGCTGGATAAGGAGGGATTCCAATGCCCCCGCCATTTTTTAATGGCAGATTCGAGCGAAATGGTGTGTAGCAGTTGCTATCAGAATTTTAGTTTCCAGCCTAGTGACTGGGATTACCAAACAGGGAAGGAGCCCGTTGGAGAGGAGAGCGAGCTGAGGTTAGACAAACAAAAGAAAAACTGAAAGTTATTTTGCTAAATATAAGGTCTATGAAGAAGCACGAACTTCAGCTGTATGATCTCCTTTTGGAGATTCAGCCGGAGGTAATGTTTCTTACCGAAACATGGCTAAATGAAGGGTCGAAACCTACCATTGCCGGTGCTCTCCCTCTTGATTATAGGATACTTAGGAAGGACAGAGAGGGAGGCAGAGGAGGGGGGGTTGCGATTATTTACAAACATCCTCTGGTCTGTCAACAGATATTACTAACAGAACCAGTAGGAGCCGAGGGCCTGGGCTTTAGTTTAACAGTGTCCCCCCATCAAACGATCGCTGGGGTCTTGCTTTACCACCCACCTGGGCCGGCCAGAAGGTTTTTGGAATCAATAGGCCTTGCTATTACACCAATCATGTCCAAATTTGGACAATGTCTGATACTAGGGGATTTCAACATTCATTTTGATCAAGAAATGGATGCAGATTCAATCAAACTTCATGAACTATTTAACATCTTTATGCTGGCCCCTTATGTTACACACCCCAGGCATGAAAAAGGCCATATTTTAGACCAGATTTTTTGGAATTGGAAGTAGAGGATCCCGAGCATATTGTCTGGTCAGATCATTTTTTGGTCAACTTTACAATAGATAAGACGTCAACTAAACCGGTGAGTTATTTTAACCCTCGGCCAGAGACTTTTAGATCTTTTAATCAAGTAACTCCTGAAGCCATTACTCATATGCTTAATAAATTTCCCTGAGCGGTCAAAAACAATCTGGAGCATGATGTTCATGCTTTGGAAAACTGGCTCCATGAGTGTAGCATGCAGCTGGCCCCCATTAAAACACGAGTAGCCAAACATGGCCGAAATTCGGCACCGTGGTTCAATGAGTCTTTGAGAAAGAGTAAAAGTGCGTGTAAGATTCTAGAACGGCGTTGGAGAAAGAATTTCGACCCGGCTGAAAAAATAACATATAAAACTGCTTTGAAGGTTCATTATGCAAAGGTCCGCGACGGTAAGAAACAATTCCTGGCCAGGAAAATTGAACAAGCAGAGAACTGTGCGAAGGAATTGTTCAAGATCGTCAAAGATTTTATGGTACCCCCTGCCTCAAAGAGTTCTTTTTCCCCCACGTCCACTTGGACAAATGAAATTGCCCAATTTTTCTACAATAAAATTCAAAAAATTCAAGATTCTTTTGAAAGTCCCGGTCAGAATGTGACTAGTAGCATGCCTAGGCTTTCTCCTATAAATCCTTCCAGTGGGAATACTTTAATGGAGTTCGTACCTATGACTGAGGAAATCTCCCTAAAGATCATGACAGTTTTAAAATCTGGATCACCAACTGACCCTATCCCGGCAAAAATATTGGCCACAATTGCTGAAGTAATAAACCCTGCTGTAAATAAAATATTAAATCTGTCTTTATCAGAGGGAAGGATACCTGCAATATGGAAACACAGGAAAATTCTCCCTCTTTTAAAAAAGCCAACTGCGGATCCATTGGTAGTCAGTAACTATCGGCCCATATCTCTTCTACCGTTTTTTTCTAAAGTGGTGGAGAAGTATGTAAACTCAACCCTGACTGATTTTATTGAAGGAAATCAGATGCTTCATCCGAGTCAATCGGGTTTCAGGGCGAATTTCAGTACTGAAACTGCCCTATTAGAAGTTGTAGAAACCATCAAAAACTCACTTGATACCGGAGGAAAGGCGGTACTGATATTACTGGACTTATCAGCGGCCTTTGATACCGTGCCCCATGACAGGCTCCTTCTAAGATTGAGGGAGAGCAACATAGGGGGCACGGTTCTTAGATGGTTCACCTCCTTTCTAGGAGACCGTCAGAAAACAGTGTGGGCCCCGCCTTTCTCTAGTTCCATTCAACCGTTAAATGTAGGGGTCCCACAGGGTTCGGTGTTGAGCCCCACCCTTTTTAATATTTACATGGCACCTTTAGGCTCACTGGCCGAAAAATATGGGGCAAAAATGTTATCGTATGCTGATGACACACAATTGCTTTTCACATGCGGAAAGAAGGAGGTGCTAGATGGAAATAAAATCAACATCTGCTTGACCGAGGTATTTAACTGGTTTAACCAAAACCAGTTACTTTGTAACTCAGATAAATCAGAAATTATCTTATTTGGACACACCCCAGACAATGAATGGCGTCAATGGTGGCCAAAAAATTGCGCCCCCCCAGAGAAGCCTGCCTGTACAGTAAAAAACTTAGGAATAAAAACTGATTCCGATATGACCATGAAAACCCAGGTCCAATCCACGGCTGGCACGTGCTTTGGACTGTTAAAAACGATGAGGAATTTCCTCCCCCTCCTCCCAATCGCACACAGAAAAACAGTGGTTCAGGCTCTGATCATGTCCAGACTTGACTATGTAAACGTGCTGTATCTGGGTCTTCCAAAATACCTACTAAATCGTTTGCAGGTAGTTCAAAATGCAGCGGCTAGGGCAGTCTTGATAGTGGGGCCAAGAGACCATATGTCTTCTCATTTGAGTACCCTACACTGGCTTCCAGTAAGACAGAGGATCTGTTTTAAATCCCTGGTCTTAACTTTTAAAGCTATGAATAAAATTCAACTCTATAAACCTTCCAGAACACTACGTTCGTCCTTCCAACAACTAACAATCATGCCCAAATTCCTCCTCTCTCGAAAGGGCGGCCGCTCTTTTCAGGTGGGCGCAGCAAAACTATGGAATAGCCTCCCTCTCATGCTGAGGCAAGAATGCAACCTTTTAAAGTTTCATAAGGGCGTGAAAACTTGGCTCTTCCAAAAATAAGGTGGCAGTGTATTCTGGCTTTCTCTCTGTGTTGGGGTCTGACTAGCGCCGGGACACTCTTCGGAGTAGCTGTGCGCTTAAGAAATACCCAATAACATAACATCACATAACATAACATATTGGGCTTGTTAGTCCCTCCTTGTTACCGCCTTGTTGGCATTTGTTACTTCCCATAACGACTGGACCTTTTACTTGTCTCATTATATGGTCTGCTTTACCTTGGCTGTGAGCACTACTTTGTTTAATGATTTGCCCCTGTACCACCCACTACATCACACCACGCCACCCGCTTTTATTTTATTTACTGATGGCAGTCCGCTTTAACCATAGCAACCACATCTCATTTATTTTAGCAGCACAGTCCGCTTTAAATATAGGGGCCATGATTACTTTTTTTTGTACACTTTTATCGCTGCCTTAATGTGTACAAAAAGCGCTCGCCGCAGCGACACGCTTTACCTTTGGTGAGAAAACCTTAAAAAGCTTACCTCAGACATTCAATTAAATTTTTGTACGATACACCACACACCGCTTTATGTTTAACATAGCAGCCGTGCAGCTTTCTTTTATGCTGCATGGCTGAAATAACTCCACTTTTAAAACATTATTTGCTTTATATTTGTACAGCGTGTGCCTATTGTCTGTAGCTCACCGTCCCCTTTAAGAAGCATGCTATCCTCCCGGCCCGCTTCTCCAATTGGCCAGTGCCTGTGCCTTTAAATCCTAACTTAGGTCCGGCTCAAAAGACCACCCACAGCACATATCGCTTCCTTGTGACTTCGGCAGGCAGGCGTGCTTTTCTTTTTGACTGCTTTGGATGGCAGGTAGTCGGTTCATTTAGGGTAACTTTCTAACTATGTTTGCATAAAAATGTTCAGTGAAACACACAGACAGCAGAGCTCAATATCATGTAATTGCGGTCGCCTGTTAGTATTTGCAGCGCTCCATGCGCACTTTCACTTTAACAATAACTGCAGCCCCACACAGCACTCGCGTCCCGAGAGTGCTGTGTGGGGCTGCAGCCATTCTTAAAGTAAAAGCGTGCATAGCACGCTCAAATACAAACAAGTGGCTGCCATTGCCGGCTTAAATGACTGGGAGCACTAAAAAAACATAACACTTGTTTCAGTAATTCCGGCCGCTTGTTTGTAATTTACAATGGCTGCCAGCCCACACAGAACTCGCGGGACGCTGGCTTTATCTTCCTCTGCCTAAGGGGTCAGCAGTTGTTGACCAAAGACCACATTTTAAATAACCTCCTTAAGGTTTTACAGAATGTATACATGAACTTTTGTGATTACCAGTCCATTGACATAGTTTTGTTGGCAAGTCAATCTCCTCCCCGTCTTGCTCATCTCCCCTTTCTATGGTCCTCATGTCTCCCACGACCCCTCCCTTTCTACCTTTCTACCTTTCTTGCTCTTCTCCTATGTTTCTCCATCACTGTTTCTTTAATCTCTTAACCCTCTGTCCCCTCATCTTCCCTCCCTCCCAGATGTGTATCCTTCCCATATCTCTTACAGTTGCACCCACATGTCCTCCTCATCTTTCCTGTCTCACACACCCTGTATTGTGTTATGCCCATTCTCCCCCTTATCCCACCTCTCATTTCCCATTACCACCCAGGGCACCTCTCTCTCTCCCTCTCCTATTCCTACATCACTCTCTTATGATGACACTACTGCTCAGCAACGGTCACAGTGAGGCCACAAAGTGACAGGCTGGGCAGAATCTCGTGTGCCTTGCACTGGCACCATTCCTTGAAATTTACTTTTAAAAAAAATGCTTGTCAGACCTACCATCACTGCCTGACTGCCCCTCAACAGTGTGACATGCTGATAATGTTTCCAGTTGTATTCTGACGTCACCCTCATTTTGATCTTGAAATATTGCCATGTATTTAGCTGTTCCAGTACGTTTTGTGATCTTGACTGGGTTTGAATGTTCTAGAATATGAAACAAACAAATGGCAAAGCTAATGGGCCTTTTGGCATGGTTATTGTTTGTTTTCTCAGTTTTTGCAAAACTTTATTGACGTGGAACCTATCGGCCACACATCAATATTTTAAAAATAATTGGCTAAAAGCAAATACATTTTTTATCCCAAAAGGACACTTTGCCATAGTAGTCTGACTCTTAAGGGCACTACTTTGTGTGTGGATTTAATTCTTGTGAAGGGGAAGAATGCCATCACTCGCAGTAAAGTTAGCCAATAGCTTGGCTCACTGTCCAGTTCCAAGCTGTACGCTGTGGTGGGTGGATGAAAAATAGAATGACACAATAATAGACCAATTGATGAGAGGGTTGGCTGAAAGCCCCTATAGCTAAGTTAGTGTATGTATGTATATGTGTGTGTGTGTGTGTATATATAAATATTTTTATTTTTTTTACTGACAAAACCAAAGGTTACAGGGCTGTTATAGTTAGCTCAGGTTTCACTTGTATGAAACTTGTGAAAGTCAGCAGTTATAGTTAGCTGAGCTCACTATAACTCAGGCCCCTGCAATGCACTACTTATGACCTCACATATTACATCACTGACATCTCTAATGACATCATCCAGTGACTGACAGTTTTTATAGAGTCTGAGTGTTAAATATATATACCAAGGTGTTCTGGTGAATCGCTGGGTGTATGAGTGCCTGTCTGGATGATTCAGTGGGTGCATGATTGACTTATAAGCTGTCTCGGAGAATGTATGGTTGCGTGCCTGGTTGTGTGAATGTCTGTATCAGTCTGTCAGTTGGTGTCTAAGTGGTTGTATGGGTGTGTGAGTGGGTACACGAGTGGCTGTATGGGTGATTGATTGGTTATCTGAGTACCGGTATGGGTGTCTGCGTGGCTGGGTGAGTGAGGGGTGTGCGACTGCCTGTATTGATGAATGAGTGGGTGAGTCAGTAGCTGTATGGGTTAGTGAATGCATGTGTGAGGGGCTGTATGGATGATGGTGTGTATGGCTGAGTGAGTGAATGGATGTGCCAGTGGTATATGGGTGAGTACCTGGGTATGTAAAGGGCAGTATAGGTGAGCAGTGAGGTATATAAGTGGCTGTATGGGTGAGTGTGTGCTTGTGTTAGTGACTGTATATGAGTGAGTATTTGTTAGTATCTGTATGCTTAAGAAGTGGGTGCGTGTAATTGTATGGGTTGGTAAGTGGCTGTGTGATTGACTGTATGGGTGAGTGAGCAGGTGTGTCAGTAGCTCTACAGCTGACTAACCCAGTGTGTGAGTGATTGTATGGGTGTATAAGTGAATATATCAGTGGCTGTATTAGTGAATGAGTGGGTGTATGCATGGCTGTGTGGGTGAGTGGATGTGTATGTAGATATATGAATTAGTGAGTGGGTGTGTAAGTAGGGGTATGGGTCTGTAAATGGGTTTGTGAATTATTGTGTGGGAGTGGGTGCATGAAAGGTTCTACGGGGGTGTGTGTGGGTGCGTTAGTGATTTTGTGGATGATGTCATCAGTGATGTCACTGACTATGTCATGATTGATGTAATATGTGAGGTCATAAGTGGTGCATTGCGGGAGTGCGAATTATAGTTAGCTCAGCTAACTATAATGGCTGAATTTTACTGGTTATGTACAAGTGAAACCTGAGCCTAACTAAAACGGCCCAGTGACCTTTGGTTTTTTCAGTGAATTACTAACGTTTTTTCAAATTTCCTTTCCTAACTGTAACGCCCCTGTAACCTTTATGTTTTTCAGTGAATGTCTAAAGTTTTATAACTAGAAATGGTGTTTGCAGAGTGGTCGAGAAAGGAGGATGGGCCTCTAATGAGCAGTTAGGAATCCCGCTGTGTAAGACTTATAGGAGGTACAAGGAGGGGTTCTTGGCCTCCACAGGTCCCTCAGGAGTAAAGTGGACTTCATTGTCCAACCAGTAGTGCGCCAAGAGCAAGGAGAAAGGAGGCATGGCCTCGAAGACCTCTTAGCAATCTCGCTGTGTGGGACTTAGTGGCGGTAACAGGAGGGGTAGTTGGTCCCCAAAGATGTCCTGGGGAGGCAACAACTCCTGCTGTTCCCTCCAGTAAGTTCCATACAGCAGGGTTGCTGAGATGTTGTCAGAGGCCACGCCCCCTTCTCCACCACTCTGCAAACACGCCTCCTGGCTCGCTACTGGTAGGGGGATGAAGTCCTCTTGGCTATTGAGGGTCCATAAGAAGCCGGGGATCATCACCCCCCAACAAGCTTTGCGCCAGGAGGCGTGTTAGCAGAGTGGTGGAGATTGGGGGTGGGGCCTCCGGCGAGTTGCCAGGCTTTTTTTTCTAAGGGAAGTGGGGCTTCGGCCCCGGGGTCCCCATCCCTGAGGTCAGACATTTTAAGGAGGGAAGGGGGTCGCAGGGTCCCCTTCTCTGAGCCAATTTTGGCCCCGGGGCCCCATTCCCCCGGAGCCTGCATTTTTATTTTTTTATTATTTTTACATAGGAGGTGGGACACGCAGCCCCCTCCAAAGGCCGATTTTTGCCACGGGGAAACCATCGCCCGGGGCCTGACTTCTAGACTGGGTGCCCTAGACCCACCCAGGGCAACCATGGGGATCAAGGGGGGACCCTGAAAGCCCATGTAGTCCATGCTGGCTCGCCACCTCCTGGCGGGGCCGGCATTGCTTTGAGACCAAGGGAGCTGCCAAACTGCAGCTCCCTAGATCTCAAAGCAATGTGTCTGTTTCCTTGCTCGCTTGACAGCAGGTAGGTAAACAGACATTCTCCGCTTTCAGCAAGCAAGAGCATTTTCTGCTCTTGCTTGCTGAAAGTTGGGCACTCTTTTCTATGCCTTGGAGGGACATAGCAAGAGCAAGCCCTGGGGGGTGGTGGTACCAGGCCATATAAGGCTCCGGGAGGGGGGGTGAAATGCCCCCTCCCCTTTCTTCTTCTTTTAATGCCTGCCCTGGGGAGGTGGCAGTCCCCAGGGCTGAGAAGGGCCCAGGAGGAGGTGCCACGCGGCTCCCTCCTATTTTAGAGTTTGGCCCCTAGAGAGGTGGTGGTCCCGGGACCTCATTGAGTTCTTGATGCCCCCCCCGACCCCCAAGCCAAATATAAAAAGCACCGGGGAGGTAGTGGTTTATAGCCCCCTATATTATTGCAATTAGCCTTGAGGAGATGGCAATTAGCAGAAAACAAAAAAAAGCACAATTTGCATAACATCTACCTTTCTGCCAAGTTTGGTGTAATTCTATTCAGTTGTTTGGGCTGTAGTAGTGTTGACAGGGTACGATGGGAATTAACATTGCAAACGCACCCTTTTTTCCAACCCCCTTTTTCTCAGCCCCCGCTTTACAAATCCCCCAAAACTTTCCATGTGCAACAAGAATCACCGGAGCATCTTTTTTGGAAGTAGTTTGTGAAGATTCGTCAAACGGTGCCAAAGTTGTATATCTCTAAATGTGTGTGTGTGTGTGTGTGTGTGTGTGTGGGGGGGTTTGTGTTACTATCCTTGTGGGGACTTGAGTGTGATAACACACTCACGCTGTGGGGACTTGATTGCACTGTGGGGACTTGAACCCAAGTCCCCACAAGGCAATGTCTTCTAAATGATAAAAAATGACTTGAACAACATCTGTGCCAATTTTTACAACTTTTAAAAAAATGACCTTGTGGGGACCTGTGTTTCATCAAGTGTGTTTATATTTCTGCTCAGCTCTGCCCCTGTAGGCAGGAGGCGGTACTGCGGTCTTAAACACACTTTGCATTTAAACACACTTTGCTCAACAGAAAAACCCACTATCAGCCAGAAGGCCAGACATTTGAAAGGAAAAGCTTTATAACTTGTGTTTATCCAAATATTTTTCATGAATATTAACCTTTTCTCTATTTATTAAAATAAAACTTTGTTTACATGAAGCTGCTGAATTTAGATTTTTTTTAGCCTGAAAATTGTTAGTGCTCTTATGAACATCACTAAAAGCAAAATAGGTCAGTTTCAAGTCCCAAAATACTTTGCTATTGCCATTTGATCCTTATCTGCAACAAAACATTGATGGTGCACTACACTGATATTCAATATAAACTGATTTTAAAATTTTTTTGCACATAATCTACAGGCATCAATGCCTATTGTTACATTTTAATGCTTGTACCAGGAATTTAGAGTCTTTATTTTGCTTTTCCTTTGTTTGTATATTAATATGCACAATGTAATATGAACTTTTAGATAATGGCTAGATGGTTGAATGACTACGGTTGCATTTTGCAGTGAAAGATGATGGTATTCCCGAGGGTCTGAGGAGGAGGGGGTGGAATCCCATTCATTTTAAATGTGCTGTTCTCAACTACTCACATGCACCACTTCATGCATGAGAATGATACAGGGCAATGGTGTGTTTGGAGATCTTAATTGTCTGCACAGCAACCAGCTCCAAAATAACTTTTAGAACATTATATTGAAGTTTCAGCGATATGAGAAATACCATCTTGTGCCCGTTCTACTGTGTTATTCTGTGCCCTGGTATTGTGCCGTCTTTTGCTGTCTGTTATTGTAGGAAGGTGGATATCTGACTATGG
This sequence comes from Triturus cristatus, assembly GCF_964204655.1. NCBI lineage: Eukaryota > Metazoa > Chordata > Amphibia > Caudata > Salamandridae > Triturus > Triturus cristatus. The sequence goes on from NW_028187362.1 coordinate 764,658, forward strand.
TTACCCCCAAATTTTTGCCTAGTGTCTAGCTGGTTTTTCGACTTAGTTGGCCTGAGATCCTGCCATTCAGGCTCTCAGGCTATCTGCTCTCTCTGTAAAATGGACTCCATGTACCCTAGGTACATACCCAATTGGTTGGATCACCCTGTCAGCCCCTGTACCAGTGTACACTAGGTACCCAGGGCATTGGTGTATCCAAGGCCTGCCAGGGGCTGAAGCATGTATTATGCCACCCCAGGCTTGGCCTAACAATCTGACACAACTGGCTGATCACTCAGCTGGGGTAAGTTGGTGTAATCACCTCTTACTTAGGTGTAGTATACCTATACCTAAACTTAAATGGGACACCTGGTAACCTATAAGTCACTCCTATGGCAGGCCTTAACAATCCTGAAGGCAGAGTGCTTGGTTCCATGTGAGATGGTGCTCTGGCATGAGCTGAGCCTGTCTGCAGTGGTCGGAACAACTTCCTTCTACTGTTTCCAGATATCGTCATACCATATACTCTTAAGTGCATTATGAACCTCGCGGTTAAATGCTATCTTTGGTTTGGCTTTATCAAAACATGTCGAGTAAGGTGTCATACGAATTGGAATACTAACCCCTCGCCAATTCTGGCGACGGGGTTAGCATTCCACCCTTCTAGAGGGACACGACATGTACAGTACCTGAAACCCGGGTAAAATCAGACATAGCCTCAGCTCCACAAAATGGATGCTGCCACCACAGACACAAGTCTGCCCTCCTGCTGCTGGGAGTCCTTCCAGCTTGGGAGGTGTGGACAAAGGGTTTCCTGCCAGGGGAGGTGCGTGCACCACCCCAGACAGGATTTTGTGTATTGGTCAGGTAGGGCTTGAAAGAAACCAGACATGCCTGTGGCTCACAAGGAGCCTCGGTGCATATGCCAGTTCAAACCGGTCCTGGGGCACACCAGTCCCGGGCCTGGGGCGAGCTGGACAAAGGATTGGGGGTGTAACCACCCCCCTTCCTGGTCCCACCCATAGGGAGGGACCTAGCAGGTAGTCCGGCCCCTAGAATCCGAATAAAGGTAGGAGCTGTGTCCTAAGACTTCAGACATCCTGGAATCAACTTGAAACTAAGAAGAAGACGGGAACTTCGACATTCTGCTGCACAGAAGACTGAAGAAAATCTCCCCTGTGGTCAGGGAGTGACCACCTTGCTAACGCAAGCACCATCCAGCGAATCAACGTCTGCTTTGCCGCCGCCTCCCGCCGGAGCCCGAGCCCAGAGACTGACAAGACCTGGACCTCCAGACCTCTCACCGCCCGATCCACAGTCCCTGAAAAGAGGAGACCCGTGGAGGCACCGAGACACGTGGAGCCAGCCATCTTGGAACGACTACGACAAGCTGACAAGTGCAACAACCGAGGCTCCCTCCAAGTTGTGCTTTGGGTCCTGAGAAGCCCAACCCTCGAGCAGCATCTGCACCAAAGGTGAGCCCTCCAGCATCTCCACGATCTGCGTGGGGCCCTTCTGCATTTTGCCACTCGACGCGCCTAACCGGTTGCTGGCCCGCTGGCTAGTGGCCATCTTGGCGACGAAATCTACGACAAGCACCGCTGGTCTGGTTGCTCCAGACTGGCCCTTGCTCCCCTCCAAAGGAGCAATCCCTCTGACCTTGCTGGTCAGAACCAACAGCTGATTTCCGAATCCTCCTGCAATTGCTTTTGCCAAGGCTTGTTTGCTTCGATCAAGTCGCCGACACCGCTGACAGCGAGAGCCTGCGTGGGACAGCTCGTGAGCCGACTCCTGGACGTCGTCGACCTTCAGGGACCACGTGGCTGCGGAGACAAGCTACCCCTCATCACCTGTTTGCACCCGACATCGCCTGGTACCCACCTGGTGCCACGCTGGTCACTGGCTAGTGACTGTGAACACTGTCCCCTCTGCTTACAGGTCTTCAACATCTCCGATCCACTCTTGGATCCACTGCACCTCTTCCCGACCGACCGCCTGCAGCACTTTTGTCTACAGGCCCCACGGAACAGATAGAAGAAACCCGACGCACTTCGAGGCCTATGCACCCGCTTCCTGTGGGTGAGGTAAAGCTGGCACACCTGTGCCCAAGTGTAGTAATACATCTCTAGTGCCTGTGTTCCAAGTCTTAAGTTCCTAGGTCATCCGGAAGATTCCTTTTGCAGTAACTTTGTACTTTTTACGCACCCATTGAAACCTATGGGAGCACGCGTGTGACTATTTGCTCTGCACACGCCACCCGTGGACCTCCTGGTCACTAACTGAAGTTAGCTCCTTGTAGGCCCAGCGATTCTAGAGGCCCTAGGCCTTTTCCCTTTTCTGTTCGTGGTTCTTATACCACTATTTTAGTATATGGTTCGAGTGGCCACCAGGGCCTATCCATATAAAGTGCAACTTCTGTGTATTCTACTGTAATCTTGTTTGACGATTTGTGCTCCTGTGCTCATAAAGAGACTAGGGGTTACTTTGAGAAATAAATACATATATATTTTGAATATATATCTGTGTGGTGTCCTTTCATTGGTATAAAAGGGGGTTGCATTTGGTAAAACAGCTGGCTTAACACGCTTCACGAGTTTAGCCTCAAAGACTGCTTAGCCTACGCTACCACTAGGGCAGCTAGTCCGAAAAGGTTGACTTACAACCACACCATAAGGGTTGCTTGGCATGGTACAAGGTGATCACTTTAACTAGGGAGCATCATATACCAGGCCAACTTCTCACATTGGTGAGCAGCGGTTGGATTTGAGCTTGCTGTGTTTTACCATTGTAATCTCTTGGTTACCAATTGAAAGATCACATAGGTACCTGTAAGTACATATAAAACAAGATTAGATATACATAAGTTCTACTGAACTTAGTTGTTGTAGAGCAAAGGGAGTAGCACACCCTGACTACAACTGCTAGATAGGTTTAGTAGGCAAACCCAAGTGTAGGTAGATTGCAACACATCCACCCACACTTAAGAGCAATGGCCGGGGCAGAGGGGTCCACTGTACCCATCTCTGTTGAGAGTGACCCCCAGAGGGCACCATCCAGCTTTGCTACCCTTAACCAGAATGAGCTCAGGCATTTGGCAACTCTTAGAGGCCTTAAACAGCCCAAGAACCCTACCTCTGCTGAGCTCAGAGAACTCTTACAAAATGATGAGAATCAGAGAGAACTCAGGAAAGCTTCCCAGTTAGCCCCCTTAGGGTCAGGAACAGGAGGCCCCCCTTCTGAAGATGCCACAGAGGTACCCCCTTTCAATAGTCACCCCTTAGATGGGATGCCTACCACAGAGGAAGAAAATGATGGGGATACAGATGTGAGTGGGGATGAAGGGAGAACTAGCCCAGTGCCAAGTGTTATACTTGGCCCAGCTAAACTAAGGCTATTGGGGACTGACAGTGGGTTCACCCCATTGGATCTCCCCAGTGGACTTAACACAGGGCTTGGAAGGCAAAGGAATCGCTCAGGTGACTCCAATGCTTCCCATGGCTCTAGAGGCTCTCAAGGTCACTCCAGAAGGAGACTGACCACCCCTCAGAGGAGGGAACATGAGGCCAGAATGCAGGAAGCCCAGCTGAGGATCAGGAAGCAGGAGCTAGAAGTAGCCCTGATGGAAGAAAAACTGAGCAAGGCTAGGCAGCATAGAGAGAGTGGGTCTATACCCACTGGTGGCAGCAATGTCCCTAGGGACAAAGATAGGGTCTTTGACAATAGGAACCTGTCCAAGATTGTGCCCCCCTACAAAAGTGGGGATGACATCCACAAATGGATGACTGCTCTTGAGAGAGCCTGCAAAGTGCAGCAGGTTCCTGAAGACCAGTGGGCAGCAATCTTATGGCTCTCCTTTGAGGGGAGAGGCAGAGATAGACTCCTCACTGTTAGAGAAGAGGATGTCAGAAATTACAGAGTCCTGAAGAGTGTCCTAGTTGATGGGTTAGGCTTAACCACTGAACAGTACAGGTTAATGTTCAGAGACACCCAGAAGACACAGACTCAGGACTGGTCTGAATATGTGGAATGTGCCACTAAGGCTTTGGAGGGTTGGTTGCTGGGAAGTAAGGTGTCTGATTATACAGGATTGTACAATTTGATGATGAGAGAGCAGATTTTAAGTAATTGTCAAAACCAGCTTCTCCATCAACACCTGGTAGACTCAGATTTGACCTCTCCCCAAGAATTGGGAAAGAGGGCAGATAAATGGGTCAGGACCAGGATCAGGCCTAAAAACCAGGGTGGTGACCAAAAGAAAGATACCACCAAGCCTCAAGAGAAGGGTGGGGATAAAGAAAAAGAGAAACCTTCCTCAGGGCCCCAAAACTCCACACAGGGTGGTGGGTCCCAAGCTCCCTCCTCTACCACAGCTAAAAAGCCCTACTGCCATGAGTGTAAAACTCCTGGGCATTGGAAAACTGACAGCGGTTGCCCAAGGGCTAAAAACAAAACTGTTCCTCCAATTACTCCTGTCACACCACCTATTACTGTCAGCGGTAATCCCCCAGGTGGTGGGAGTGCCCCCAGAAATCTGGGTGGGTTTACTTGGGGAACACAGGGGGACCCTGGCTTAGCCAATTCCCCTACAGCAACCACTCTTGTCTGTGATGGTGGCATGGGGTTTGCCAACTTCACTGCCTGTCCCAACACTTTGGGGAGGTACAGACAGGAGCCCTACATCAATGGTACAAAAGCTGAGGCCTACAGAGACACTGGGGCTAGCATCACAATGGTGGCCCATTGGCTAGTTCCCTCTGAGCAGCTTTTGCCCGGTTTCTCCTACCAGGTGACTAACATTGATGGCAAACAGAACAGTCATCCCATGGCAGAGGTATGTCTCAGCTGGGGAGGGGTCACTGGCCCTAAAAGGGTAGCAGTGTCCCCAACCTTGCCTGTAGACTGCTTACTGGGGAATGACTTAGAACTCTCAGCTTGGGCTGGAGTTGAACAAGACACCCATTCTAAAATGGTAGGCCTTTCACAAAAGGGTAGGGGGGTTGTGCCATTCACAACCCCTGTCCAAATAGATTTCCTCCCTGAAAAGGTTGGAAGGGCAGTGGTAGCCACAGCCCAGGCACAGACAGACTTCCCTGTAGGGACTGGCAGAGCTGTGACAGTCACAGCTCAAACACAAACTGAGTGCCCCCCTGAAAAGGTTGGCAAGGCTGTAATGGTCTCAGCCTATACTCAGACTGACATAGGTGTAGTGAAGCCTGAAACAATGGATCACTCCACACAAACTGAGAGTAGTGGGGAGGAAGAAAAGTCTCCCTCTCCCCAGACATTAGGAAAAGGTCAGCCTCCTCAGGGATCTGACCTCACCCCTTGTGAAGGAACTGCCCCAGAGGTAGCCAGGCCTGGCCTGGCAGAGCCTCTGATGTCAGTGGCCCCTTCCAAGGTGGGATCCAGTCTGGTGCAGGTAGCCTGCCTCTCTCTACCCTGCCTCAGTCAGCCCAGGGCTGCAGAGGTCAGGAAGGCCAGTGGACCCCCAGAGGGCCCCTGTCCACAAGAACCCCCCCATCAAAAGAATGAGGATTGCCTGGCTAGTAGCCCTAGTCAGGTGATGGGTAAAAACATTCCTGAGGGATCTCCTTTACAGGTAGTTAGGGACCTCCCCCAGGGGGATTCTGTTGGGCACAGGCAAACATGGGACCTTAGGGCCCCAAACCTGACCTGTCCCTCCAGTAAGCCCACAAAAGGGACCCAGCCTCCAGCTTTAGGTAGCCAGAGGCTGACCCTGAGAGCACAGTGCAACTCAGTTAAAGAAAGAAAGGCATCCATGGTGGAGGATGATTGGAGGAAGCTGAGGCCTCACTTTGAGGACACTCACTTCAGTACTCCATCTCAACACCAGCCTTTTACTTTGCCAAGACACACCACAGGTAGAGATTCCCTATGGTGGAGACCCTCTGATACCCTTAGGGTGAGGGATTGCTTAGTGGACCATGAGACAGGGGGTAACCATGCCAGTGCTGGTTCCTCCTTATATGGCCACTTGGGCAATATAGGCTTACCTGGTCAAGGTCAGCCTTATCTCCCTTCGTTTGGGGGGGGGTTGTGTAGGAAGGTGGATATCTGACTATGGTTACCCCCAAATTTTTGCCTAGTGTCTAGCTGGTTTTTCGACTTAGTTGGCCTGAGATCCTGCCATTCAGGCTCTCAGGCTATCTGCTCTCTCTGTAAAATGGACTCCATGTACCCTAGGTACATACCCAATTGGTTGGATCACCCTGTCAGCCCCTGTACCAGTGTACACTAGGTACCCAGGGCATTGGTGTATCCAAGGCCTGCCAGGGGCTGAAGCATGTATTATGCCACCCCAGGCTTGGCCTAACAATCTGACACAACTGGCTGATCACTCAGCTGGGGTAAGTTGGTGTAATCACCTCTTACTTAGGTGTAGTATACCTATACCTAAACTTAAATGGGACACCTGGTAACCTATAAGTCACTCCTATGGCAGGCCTTAACAATCCTGAAGGCAGAGTGCTTGGTTCCATGTGAGATGGTGCTCTGGCATGAGCTGAGCCTGTCTGCAGTGGTCGGAACAACTTCCTTCTACTGTTTCCAGATATCGTCATACCATATACTCTTAAGTGCATTATGAACCTCGCGGTTAAATGCTATCTTTGGTTTGGCTTTATCAAAACATGTCGAGTAAGGTGTCATACGAATTGGAATACTAACCCCTCGCCAATTCTGGCGACGGGGTTAGCATTCCACCCTTCTAGAGGGACACGACATGTACAGTACCTGAAACCCGGGTAAAATCAGACATAGCCTCAGCTCCACAAAATGGATGCTGCCACCACAGACACAAGTCTGCCCTCCTGCTGCTGGGAGTCCTTCCAGCTTGGGAGGTGTGGACAAAGGGTTTCCTGCCAGGGGAGGTGCGTGCACCACCCCAGACAGGATTTTGTGTATTGGTCAGGTAGGGCTTGAAAGAAACCAGACATGCCTGTGGCTCACAAGGAGCCTCGGTGCATATGCCAGTTCAAACCGGTCCTGGGGCACACCAGTCCCGGGCCTGGGGCGAGCTGGACAAAGGATTGGGGGTGTAACCACCCCCCTTCCTGGTCCCACCCATAGGGAGGGACCTAGCAGGTAGTCCGGCCCCTAGAATCCGAATAAAGGTAGGAGCTGTGTCCTAAGACTTCAGACATCCTGGAATCAACTTGAAACTAAGAAGAAGACGGGAACTTCGACATTCTGCTGCACAGAAGACTGAAGAAAATCTCCCCTGTGGTCAGGGAGTGACCACCTTGCTAACGCAAGCACCATCCAGCGAATCAACGTCTGCTTTGCCGCCGCCTCCCGCCGGAGCCCGAGCCCAGAGACTGACAAGACCTGGACCTCCAGACCTCTCACCGCCCGATCCACAGTCCCTGAAAAGAGGAGACCCGTGGAGGCACCGAGACACGTGGAGCCAGCCATCTTGGAACGACTACGACAAGCTGACAAGTGCAACAACCGAGGCTCCCTCCAAGTTGTGCTTTGGGTCCTGAGAAGCCCAACCCTCGAGCAGCATCTGCACCAAAGGTGAGCCCTCCAGCATCTCCACGATCTGCGTGGGGCCCTTCTGCATTTTGCCACTCGACGCGCCTAACCGGTTGCTGGCCCGCTGGCTAGTGGCCATCTTGGCGACGAAATCTACGACAAGCACCGCTGGTCTGGTTGCTCCAGACTGGCCCTTGCTCCCCTCCAAAGGAGCAATCCCTCTGACCTTGCTGGTCAGAACCAACAGCTGATTTCCGAATCCTCCTGCAATTGCTTTTGCCAAGGCTTGTTTGCTTCGATCAAGTCGCCGACACCGCCGACAGCGAGAGCCTGCGTGGGACAGCTCGTGAGCCGACTCCTGGACGTCGTCGACCTTCAGGGACCACGTGGCTGCGGAGACAAGCTACCCCTCATCACCTGTTTGCACCCGACATCGCCTGGTACCCACCTGGTGCCACGCTGGTCACTGGCTAGTGACTGTGAACACTGTCCCCTCTGCTTACAGGTCTTCAACATCTCCGATCCACTCTTGGATCCACTGCACCTCTTCCCGACCGACCGCCTGCAGCACTTTTGTCTACAGGCCCCACGGAACAGATAGAAGAAACCCGACGCACTTCGAGGCCTATGCACCCGCTTCCTGTGGGTGAGGTAAAGCTGGCACACCTGTGCCCAAGTGTAGTAATACATCTCTAGTGCCTGTGTTCCAAGTCTTAAGTTCCTAGGTCATCCGGAAGATTCCTTTTGCAGTAACTTTGTACTTTTTACGCACCCATTGAAACCTATGGGAGCACGCGTGTGACTATTTGCTCTGCACACGCCACCCGTGGACCTCCTGGTCACTAACTGAAGTTAGCTCCTTGTAGGCCCAGCGATTCTAGAGGCCCTAGGCCTTTTCCCTTTTCTGTTCGTGGTTCTTATACCACTATTTTAGTATATGGTTCGAGTGGCCACCAGGGCCTATCCATATAAAGTGCAACTTCTGTGTATTCTACTGTAATCTTGTTTGACGATTTGTGCTCCTGTGCTCATAAAGAGACTAGGGGTTACTTTGAGAAATAAATACATATATATTTTGAATATATATCTGTGTGGTGTCCTTTCATTGGTATAAAAGGGGGTTGCATTTGGTAAAACAGCTGGCTTAACACGCTTCACGAGTTTAGCCTCAAAGACTGCTTAGCCTACGCTACCACTAGGGCAGCTAGTCCGAAAAGGTTGACTTACAACCACACCATAAGGGTTGCTTGGCATGGTACAAGGTGATCACTTTAACTAGGGAGCATCATATACCAGGCCAACTTCTCACAGTTATGCTCTGTAATTTCTCTTATTCTGTGCCATGTTACTGTCCCACTTTTTGCTTTCTGTTATTTCTCTAATTACTGTTATCCTGTGCCTCTGTAATTGTACCTCTGATCTGTGCCTCTTTGCCCGTTTTCCTTCTCCCTGTTTTTCCTGTTGTTACCGTCTTTCCCATCACTGCTGCCCCTGCGGCCCCTCCCCCCTGCCGGTTTCCCGCTCCCGCCTCCCAGCTGCGCCTTCCTCCCCTTCCCTATTTAATGGCGCCCACTGCAAGGGCGCACGAGCAAGACCCCTGACCTCCCGGCCAGGGTCCTGCTCTCTCCCACAGCAGCCCCGCTGGTGTGCCACCACCGCCGACCCAGCATCACCCCTGCCAGTAGGTTTGAGGCGTCTGTCTGCCTCTCTGCTGGTGCACGTTCTACTTTCTGTTATTCTGTGCCCTGTTATTTTGTGATCTTTTGCTGTCTGTTAAGCTCTGTAATTTCTCTTATTCTGTGCCCTGGTATTGTGCCGCTTTTTGCTGTCTGTTATGTCTCTAATTACTTCTATCCAGTGCCTCTGTTATTGTGCCTTAGATCTGTGCCTCTGTGCTGGTTATTGTGCCTTCTGTTTTTTGTGCCTCTTTGCCTGTCTTCCCTCTCCCTGTTTTTCCTGTTGTGCCCTACTTTTCCACCGCTGCTGCCCCTGCAGCCCCTCCATTGCCGGATTCCCGCTCCCGCTGCGCCTCCCTCCCACTTCCCTATTTAACGGCAGCCATGTGCAGCGGGCGCGCCACTGGCATGCCAAAGGCAAGCCCGTCTGCGACCAGACCAGCGCCAGGGACACTGCTTTTCCGACCAACCACCGCTACGATTCTGCTGCCATCCTCACACTCAACCCCCAAAGGAATAACAACTGCAAGCTGTCCACGCTGAACACCACCCATCGCCAGTTCTCCTGCTGCCACTGCTGCTGAACCTTCACCACCCTCCGCACCACCAAGGCCCCTGCCCCCACACCCGACGCCGACACCACCGAAGCCCTGAAGTGCATCCTCCCCAATGTACGCTCCCTGCACAGACACGCCATAGAGATTTGGAACCTTCTTGACACCCTCTCGCCAGACGTCGCCTTCTTCACAGAAATCTGGACCAACACCTCCTCTGCCCCCGACATCGCCTCTGCCATCCCCAATGGATACAAGATCCAGAGGAAGGACTGTCCCAACCGCCCAGGAGAAGGACTCACCATTGCACACAAGAGCTCTGTCTGTCTCTCCACCTCCACCACGAACAACTCATCCACCAACATGGAACACCTCCACTTCCAGATCTCAACCAGCCCTAGAACAACTCTAAGCAGCACCCTTGCCTACAGGCCACCCGGACCTTGAACAGTGCTCACCACTACCATCGTCAACCTCGTTGCCCTCAGTGCCATCGCCTCCACGGACTACATACTCATCGGAGACCTCAAATTTCACCTCGACAACCTCAATGACCCCAACTCCTCCACCCCCCTGGACAACCTCGCCAACCTCTGACTGCAACAGCTCATCACCACCCCCACCCACATGGCATCCTCACAGGAGGCAACAACGTCCACTTCAGCCACACCTCGCAGCCCCTCTGGACTGACCACCACTGCGTTCACTTCCACGTCAACAAACCCACCGCTCTCAAACCTACACCCTGCCCATCTCGAAGGAACTGCAGCAAGGGCACCGAAGAGCACCTCAACTCCACCCTCAACTGCGATGCCCCCCACACCACCTCGCCCGACGCCAACGTCGCTGCAAAAGAACGACACAGATGGATCACCAATTGCGCAGACGAACTCGCACCCCTTCGCAACCCAGACAGACAACACTCCAGAAAGGCCAACTGGTTCACCGCCAACCTCCATGAATCCAGACGCACCTGCAGACGTCTCGAGAAGAATTGGAGGAACAGCAAATCTTCGGAAGACCGCACTACATACAAGAACGCCATGATAGAGCACCACCAACTCATCAGATCAACCAAAAAACCTTCATCCAGAACAAGATCACCGCCAACCCCAGCAACTAGAAGGAACTCTTCAGCATTAGCCAAGAATTCACTAAACCCCACAGTGAAGTCACGGACATCACCCTCTCCCAGGACCTCTGCAACAAGCTCAGTGCCTTCTTCCATCTAAAAATTAAGTCCCTCTATGACAACTTCAACAAACTGACACAGGACGACTAAACCACTCACTCCCCCACCAACGACAGTCAACCCATCATCTCCGCCTGGACCCCAGCCACCACAGAAGACACTGACTCAACCATGAAAAGCATTCACTCAGGAGCACCCACAGACCCCTGCCCTTCCCACATCTTCCACAGAGGTGCTGCCGCCATTGCAACGGAACTACGACGCACCATCCACACCTCCTTCGAAACTGGAATTTTTTCTGATGACTGGAAACGCGCAGAGGTCAAGCCCCTTCTCAAGAAGCCCTCGGCAGATCCTTCAGACCTCAAGAACTACCGACCCATCTCCCTCCTCCCCTTCGCAGCCAAAGTCACCAAGAAGACCGTCAATGCCTAACTAACGAAGTTCAGTGAAGAGAACTCCATCCACTCCATCCAAGGACTTTGGTACTGAGCCCCTGAGTCCAGTATTGGCACCTGCAAAATGTTACTGTGATGTGAGTGTGAGGGCCTGCAGTACAGTCCAGGGTAATTGTTGGACCCCATTGGGTGTCTGGAGAAAAGGCTCAATAAGCCAATGTGATTCAAGCAGTTTTAAAATGTTAGGCTCAGCTGGACTTCCATAGACGTCCTGCAGGACCCAATGGTCCAGATAGCCTAACATTTTTGGAAAATTACCCACTTCATATCTAGGTTACGATCCAATCCAAGAAGACAGTGCAGAGGGACATTGTGTCTTTTGCATCTACAAGTTTCACTTGGTACTTGTAAAGTACCTGCCCCTTGTCTTAAGGAGGCTTCCACTATTCCTGCCCATGCCATTGCTGTCTTGTGCTTTAGTGAAATCTGTGAAAATGCTTTTGATTACACTGTGCCACAATAATCAAACGTTTTCCTTGTGTCCCTATATCATTTTTAGCACTGCGCTTCAATCTAACTCGGTGGATTAAACGCTCACCTCTGCAGGTTGCCGTTTCATTTCTCAACACAGTCTTTTGGTCATGAAGAGTTAATGAAATGAACTAGAAGAATACAAATTACATTCCCAAAAGCTCTGTTTAAAGTGCTTATCATAAAAGCACCAGATCCATGTTTTTTAATAACATAAATGGCTGTTTCTACCAACCATGAAAGTGTGATGCATTGGTTTCTCGGTCTTACATGTTTTAATAGATTTAAGCCTGTGTCATGTACCTCAACAGTCAGAGCGACACTCACCTCAAGACCAGAATACTGTAATCAAAAGATTAAAGCACAAGGGACCTTGTCCAGGAAGGTATTTGCTTAAAAAATGCATCCATCCTAGTGGAAGGCACTTCTCGTGAAAAGAGGGCCTTGGCCGTGGGGGTTGAAACACCACATTAAAAGTAAGTGCGTTAGAATGCACTTTTCAACTTGGCTGTTCAGCAGAGGAAGCTCAGTTAAAAGGCCTCCACTGTCCTCGCATTCTCCAGGTCATGTTTACTTTTCATAAGAAGGAAAAGCACCAGAATAAGGATAAATGAACTGATTGTTCAAGCCAGAATAAAACCGGGATTATTTCTTATAGTTTACAAATTAATTTAGATACAGCATATGAAAGTGTCAAGCGGCTGCTGAACTTCTACCTTGCCGGTCTGTGACACTGCAAGATCCTGACCCTCTGTGACCTCTTTGGATTTTAAATATGTTGTTTTGCATCTTCTCCTGGGCTTAAGAATGGAAACTCCCTTCCCTGTTACTGCGCGGGTGGAGCTTTACACTTTCAAAGAGGAAAGCGCGATTCACCTGCATCCTCGGAGACAGTCCCTTCCCCCTCCTGCTGATGCGAGGTGAGGGCTTGCATTGTCATTCCAGGGGATGCGAACGAGGTGCGAAGAAGCGCTCTTGCAGGACAAAGGGCCTAGCCTGACACTCCCAGCCCAGCCAAGTCGCTTTGACCCCCTGGCACCAGTGTCTGTAGATTTTTGAGAACTGCACTCACTTCACCAATTCTTACATGCCCACAGCACAAAGGCTTAATTAAAACAAGGTAAATGTTTCAGTGAAAAATAAACATGTTCAAAGCTGCAGCCGTTTAACATTCGTTTTTTGTCTTCATTGTCATTTTATTAATTATACACATAAAAATCCATCAGTGTTGTTCATAGTTCCAGATTACTGTTTCACAAACTGCACGGCAGAGTACAATTTTGATTCTTATTTTTAATAGTTACAATCCCAGCGCTCAAGTAGTTGTAAAATAAAGCAACCCCACTAAAAGAGCCGAAGTGGGCTTCTGAAGTCTTCAATCGGTTGAAGAACTATTTCACGTTCTTTAACTATTGTGAAAGAGCCGGGCCACCGAAGCAAATGCCCATTAAAACACATTTATATTGCAATTCGAAATAATTACTTTTTTCCAGAACTAGTAGGAAAACCTATAGCTTTGACTTCAATATACATTTAGGTAAAAATGTTGACTGCATGCTTATGTCTGTGTTTTCATAGGCGGGTCCTTTACAGTCTAATGGTCTTCATTTTCTTATTAAAAAAACCCTGCCCTTTATAAGATCACCGCTTGACAGTGGTCGAAGTGGGCGGGATCGGCAGGGCACGGCGAGCCCCTACTTATATAATTCATTAGATCCCGTGCCCCTATTTTTCTCGTTTTAATAATGCGTCCCAGGACGGCAGAAATCGCCAAGGCCTGCAGAGAAGTTCGGGGACTGGTGGTGCGCAGAGAAGGAAAGGGACTCTGTCTTTTCTTTCTTGTCAGAGAAGGCAAGGACAGTGTCCACTTCTGCTCCTTCGCTGACAGCTGATCCCCCCTCCCTTCCTCTTGAAATCCGTGACTTCTTTCCTCCTTTCGTGTATTTGCTCCCCTGTGAAATGGATCCAAAAAAGAAAAATACTTTTGCTGCAGGTGTTGTCTTTTTCTGACATTATTCTATTCCAGAGTACAGCCTTGGGACGCAGAGAAATAAAAGGTTCAAAATATGATAAATAAAGAAAAAACTAAATAAAGCATGACAGTGTTCACATAGCGGCCAGATTGAGTTTCCCAGTGAAGCGCTACTTTTGTTTTATCTTTTCTTTGAAAAAGCATTGTGCACCATTCCTGGAGATACTGCAATGCCGGATTGATGTGTGGATGGGAAAACAAAATGCGTACCATGGCTAGGTGTTTATGGATGTGGTCCATTTACCATACTACTTTCGTTTTGTAATGACATAAGCAATGGACATTGAAGCGGGTCCATTCCGAGCACTGTAGTCATGTCCTTAACTTTTCAGGCACAATCACTCACAGATTTCTGAATAGTGAGTGTGAATGCATTAAGTTAACCATGTTGTTCCTGCTTACATTTCACATGCTTAACTAAATCTTGCATTCCCCATGAGTGTTTACGTTTTTTATGCAGCATATTCCTCTTGTCTGGTGCGTAATTTGCACTGAGTCACATCCAGATATTTATAGCAGGGCACAATTGGGTTGTAGTTGAAGGCCATGCAAGTTTCTCTCAGTGGGGAAGTATGGTGTTCAGTGGGGGAGAGGATGTGGCACTATGGTCAGAGCTGCTGAATTGGAATTGGGGAACCAGGTTCAGCCTTCATGACCAGTCCACCAGACCACTCTCCTGAGGGAGCACATTCACATGCTAGGTCTAAGAAGGCCCTGCAAGACCAAAGAAGCCATGGTGTCTTAGCACCAGCAGGTTTACCCTAGTGGGGGCAAGTGTGGGTTAACCTTGGAGGCCTGTCCCCTCCAATCCATACTGAAGTTCACCTCTAGTGTTGCGGGCAGGCTTATGAAGCAGCACACCCTGGAGCAAGGTCACAGGACCCTTGAGAAGTGCCAGCTCTAGGGCAGTGCGACCCATGTGTTCCCACCGGGTGCTGACTTTAGGTGGCCCTTTGTCTTCTGTAGCATTCCCTATACAATGATTTACACACACATTATTGATTGTCTCTGTGTAGTGTGTGTGATGTAAAGTGCTCCGAAACCCTACACTGGTATGAGTGGTGCTGTGAATCAAATTAAATGCATCTGAGGGAGAGTGTGGTTATGGAGAATTGAGGGGCACTGTTAAAGGGTGGTAGTGTGGGAGTCCATGGCGAAGGTGGTCATTGGGGGCACCAACAAACATTGTTGCACAGGGTACCACCAGCGCTAAAGCCGGCCCTGCCCTTGAGGCCTGTCCGCCTCACCCATTGGTACCTCCATTCACCTTGTGTCAGCAGTAGTGGCTGCAACTCACCAGGGATTGGCAAAGCAGGATTTGCACGCACACCAAACTATGTTCGCAAACTTCACATCTCTCTGCTTCATGCTCAAGCACTTTTAAGACGTGCTGCCTGCTTTGGGGCCACTGGAATTATTCAGCAAAATATGACAAAATTACGCTGCATGGTTGACGAGATTATGCAGCAAAAAAAGACTGCAACATAATGCAGTATATTTTCTGTAACTTTATTATTTTGCCATTTTTACACATGCTAACAGTCTCTGGAAAGATTTTGCCTTATTAGTACCAGTGTATCATACAAATGCAGCAGGGAGAAAGGTGATCAGTCAACCTTTACAAAGGGCCGTCCACTTCGCAGCAGCACAAGTCACATTTTTTTAGTAACTTTTGATCCGTTTGAGCTACAAACCATTTATTAGTTAAAATTGTCAGATTATGCAGCAGATGATGTATTATGTGACAAATATGGCAGAGCCATAATTATATAGAAAACTTTTGCAGACTAGGATATTTTCCCATTCATGTTTGTACTGCTCTTGTGGAAAAAGGGAGGAGAAGTGCTGATGACAGAAACTCCATCGATCAGAGACAAATGGCTTGTGCTTCCACTTTTAAGCGTATAATGGGACATTCTGTGATTGGAAACGTATCCCACTTTGTGATTGTATTTTAATGTCAATAACTCATATTAAACCTTAAATAATTATGTGTATCCATGCATTGAATTAAATAACATAATAAGCTGTAACTGGTCAGTGAAATGTCAAACAAATGCTAAAAATTGGGATGTTTTGCGCATTCTGGCCACACCTCTGACTCCGCCCACTGATCCAGTTCTCAGGTTATTCCCGCCCTCTGATTCTCCACCCACAGTTCCCCTACTTTTTTTACCCCACTTCCACCACTGCCGCTAGAGCATCATTTTTTAGTTAAAAGCAGGGATATTAGAATTGTGTGATTGTGCGTCCGCTGCAATTTCCGCATAGTTATATGGTTATAGTGGATTTGCTGCATTTTCCACATAATCCTTAACCTGCCACACAATCTGCTGATTTAAACAAAATATTGTTTCTAGCACAGTCGGTTCAAAAGTTACCAAAAATGCAGCGACACGTGTTGCCGCATAGTGGAAAGCCCTTTGAAAAGGTTGACTGGTCACCTTTCTGTTGCTTGTTGCTATATTTGAGTATTAAACTAATGCCCAGGCAGTGCTAACAAGTTTAAAAATGAAAAGCTAATGAAGTAATACTATCACAAGGTGTGCCACATCACGCAGCATAATTTGCCTATTCATGCCACATAATTACCTCAAACCTGCCGCAAAATTTGGCCCTCCCCTGCCAAATAATTCCAGTGGGCCTGGTTAAAAGTCTTCCAGGGGACTGATCTCTCCACATCTCATGGTGTACTTCTCCAAAGTATTTGACATATCATTGTACATTATTTGGCAGTATCCCTTCCTTTGAAAAAAATGGTGCATAGCTACTTCTCGTAGTACCAGCTCCCGTCATTACCGTTTGATGTAATTTTTAGGCCTTTTTGAAATTTAAATTAAGCTGCGTAATTTCTAGAATTTCATGGTACACTTGTTATGCAGAATTCCAGAAATTGTGCCATTTCACATAACTACGTGCCATTTCTGGTAAACATTGACCGCAAGTGCATGGGAATAATGTGAAGGTCCAGAACGTGACCTTCTGTTGCTTGTGCCACTAATGTATATTTGTGCTATGTTTTTACCGCAAAACTCCTTTTGTGCTCACATGCAGCAGTAAACAATGGATTTGCAGTTGCATCCTTACACGTGATTTCACATCATTTTCCTGACATTTTGCATGATTCCGCACAAATGATGCAAATTTTACACACTACCATTTTACACATATTACATAATCCTTTCTTGCAGATGTTGCCAGATGGATTCCCAAGCCATCTCTGGTTACCCCTCTTTTTTAGTGTATATACACATATCACCCTACCGTCCCGCTGATAAGGCTTGTGCTGTGTACTGCCTATATGCTTTAGTCATAACTATAATTTGAGTGCCTATCTCTCACAGCTCCAGCTCCACTCATAGGCACTGCCCCCCAAGACAAGATAAGAGCATCTCTCTGGTTACTTATCCATGAAGTCAAAACACTTCCGTATAGAATGATTATAAATAAAACACTCTGACAGCCACACACGCCATGGTGTAGCATGCTACCTGTCCAAATAGGTGCGGTGGCACCCCACATGAATCACTGTTCAATACAATTGCAGCACCCAAATCCCTACTGTTGTTGGCATTTCATCCTGGCTCTGCCAGGCACCACTGTACCTGCTCCAGTACTGATAGCTGTGTCCTTATGCCCCATACTTGGACTTTGGCTACAATGCATTGGGCTATTCACCTCCTTCCGCTCAGGTGCCACAGTTCCTGCTGCCCTAATGATACACGTGTCCCTCTGCTCTGTCCTGGGAGCAGTTTGCTCTTTGATACTCAACTCAACACTCTCCATGACCAAGCAAGTCAACGCCATCTCGTCCTCCTGTTTCAACACCCTCCGCATGCTCCGAAAGATCTACAGGTGGATCCCCACCAACACAAGAAAAACGGTCACCCAGGCCCTCGTCAGCAGCAGGCTGGACTACGGAAACGCCCTTTTCGCAGGAGCCCCAGCCAAGCTGCTGAAACAACTGCAACGCATACAGAACGCCTCTGCACGCCTGATCCTCGACATCCCTCGCCAAAGCCACATCACACCCCACCTGAGAGACCTACACTGGCTCCCCGTCAACAAGAGGATCACCTTCAGGCTCCTCACCCACCCACACAAGTCACTCCATGACACAGGACCAGCATACCTCAACAGATGACTCACCTTCTACACCCCAAACCGTCTTGAGACCCTCACGGGTGAGTAGCGCGCTCTACAAATGTACTGATTGATTGATTGATTCATTTTTCTGAGCCCTGGTAGTAGGTTGCTCTGGGCTCTTCACACCCATACACCCTAATGTGACTCCATGCTAGCTGCATTCTCGTGCTGGGAGCAGTCTGTAAAAGGTTCCTCAAACATCTGATCCCTGGTGCCACTTAACCTCCTCAATCCCTATCTCTAGGGTTTCAGAGCTCTTCTCACAGATTAAATGAGTTTAAGAAAAGTGGTGTTTGAGTATTGCTTTTACATCAGTCACCATTAGATCATCATTGAAAGATTGCATGGCAGATCATGGGGTGGTTTCACTAGCATTCGTCTCCTTGTAACTGAATATACTCTCATAGATGTCCCGATTAAATTTGGGGTGCGTAAAAGTTGTGTAATTGGCTTTCCTGAAACTACACATAATTACACGATATGCAAATTCAGCATTTAGCATTATATTTTAGTGCAAAATGCTTCTTCGCGCAAAAAATAAAAGTTCCCCGAACAACAGCTGCTTGCGCTCTAATTGTTTGACAAGCTCCCATGTTCACATACTATGATTTTGGTATGAATGGGGTATAATTGCATGGTGTGGTATTATGAAGCAATTTCAGACATGAATTTCACATAAGTATAACTTGAAATTCCCAAAAATATGGGAAATTACACCATTGTGCTGAAAATTTCACCCAGGTCTAGAGTAAAATAAAAGAGATGTAATTACAGACATCAGGAAGATTCTCTTATGCCAAGATTCATTCAATGAGGGTGAGTAGGAGGCTGAGGTTAGGTTGCAGTCCTGCATCATGGAATCTTACTTCCTAGGTAGTACTACAAGGAATGGAGATTCATCCCACGATTTTTAGACCAAGATGTAAATTCAGGGCCTGAATCACATGAGTTAGTAAATATTTTACAATTAAGAGCCTTATTACAATGAGGTTTAGACCGCAACCGACTGCTTGTCGGTTGCGGTCCAAACCGCATCAATAGCTGCGGTCCGACTGAAGCTTTATGATGCATGTGGTCGGAGGCAGCAGTCGGAGGGTCTGACTGACACAATCTGCCCGTCGGTTGGTCGGAAAGGCCTCATAATCCCTTAAGGATGGCGTTTCTGCTGTCGGAATTATGATGTTTTGTTTCCAACAGCCTTTCCATGTCGGCCTTTCCGTCATGGAAAGGCTGTTGGAAAATGGCAATGGGGCCCCTAGCAGGGCCCCCTGGCCCACCGCATGTGGCCCTCCTGCACCGTGTGCCAGACGGCGCTGGGATGTTTTTAAACTTACATTTTTCAATGGGAGCTCTTTCTGTGGGCAGTTTCGGCCCGCCGCACAAGTTCCCATTGAAAAATGGAAGTTTGCGACAGCACCCTGTGTGGTCGCATCCTAATTGCGGGGTCGGAACCGCTGACCTGAGATCGCGCATTTCCCAATCTGCAACAATATCGGTCGGAAGCAACTCAGATGGCCCTTGTTTCAGATGTCAATTTGCCAATTTCTGTGCTTTAGACTCCCATTTTTATTCTTAAAAATGCATTTAGTTAAACATTGACAGACGCATTTCTTTATTTTTAAAGAGTGGAGTGGGCTAGGTCTGGAGGAGAGGAAGTAAGTTAACAGAAGCACCTGAGTTCTACTCACCTATTTAAGAAACAACTTTTATTAAACTATTACCATACTCAAATATACACATTTTTGATCACCCAAAAAGGTGAAAATCTGAGCTGGCCTGCTATGAATTCAATTGTAGCATCTGCAGGGTCGATGTGGAAATCACAAGCAGTATGTTACTGGAACATGCTGTCTGTGGGACAAATATAGGTACCTAAGGGTATATTCACTAACATTTTGCACTGGGTTTTCAGTTACAAAAGTGGCACAAATCAACGTAAGATGTTTACTTGAAATATACTTTCCAGCGCAAAACTTGTTTTGCGCTGGAAAGTCACCACAAATAATGCAGAGCTTCACCTAGCATTCCTTAGCATCAAGGAGGCATTCCTTGGGTGGTATATGTGTTTCCCCATACAAACATGCAAAACCTTACCTACTACAAAAAGTGCACAGGGTTTTGCATACAAAATAACACTGTTTTAACATTGGTAATATCAAGGACAAATGCTTTTATTGCTCCAATCTTTCCAGCTTTTCATGTGTGCTCAATTATACAGGACACATACAAAGTAAAAAACTTTTAAAAGCCGTCTAAGAATTGTATTTTGTACCGTTCCAGAACAAATTGTATGGTAGACATCATGCATACGCCCTTGGACTCATGTTCACTGTCCGAGGACCGCCAAACTCATGGTGGTGCAGTGGTGGCAGTCCAGGCACTGCTGCACCACCGCTCCGTCTGCCAGATTACAACTTGGCGGTCAGACCGCCATGGCACTGCTGCAACTGCCAGGGATCAGAGATCTCTGGTGGTGGTGTGGAGGTCTGAGGGCCGAAAATATGCTTGGTGGTGTGCGGCAGCACCGCCAAGCATATTACAACTTTCCTCACCACCAGTGGGCTCTCAAGGGGGTTCTTACTCCATGAAACTGCTGGCAGTGGGAAAGAAGGGGGGCCCTAATGGGCCTCCTCTTGGCCCTGTGCACCGGGTGCATTCAGGGGGGCACATGTTGTACCGCCCTGTGTGCATGCACACCAGTTCTTGAACGGCATGGACTCTGCACTTTTGAACTGTATTTGGCGCTCCCAGTGCAGTGTTCATTTTCAAAGGCACCGCCAAAGAAACGTCCACCAGACACAGGAAAACTCTCAATCTGGCGGGCAGTGCTCACTCGGCGTTGGTGGTGTGGGAGCGGGGCAGCGGCATGGCAGCCCTGCTCCTGCACGGTCACAGTCGTAATTGGGCCCTTAGTGGTTGCCGACCATGAGATTTAGCAAGTTTGCAACCGCTAAATGGCTTTGTACATCAGCCATTAGTTTGAAAGAAGTGTTTTGGTGTAATTCCATGTATAGGTGCAATTTTAAAAGATATGAAAGAAGGTATAAGAAAGACTATGCAGGTAAGCTCTTATTCCATTGATCTATGAAGTGTATGTTGAGCATACAAATAATTGCAAAAAAGCTGAATGTGAACAGATGAGGGGGTACTTAAAGACTGTGATGATAGCAAAAAGTGTTAGCCATACTGAAGCAAAAATGGGGAACAAATAAATTTGGAATGATGAAAATGTCCCTTTAGATGCATCTCACCCCATCTTGTCCCATCATTTGTAAGTTTGGTTTGGCAGAGCAGTGGTTAGTAGAAAAAGATGGGATAGTATGGACCAACATCAAAAAGGGGTAGGAGACAACTGCGCCTTGATCATGTCTGCATTCTTTTGAATGCAGCATATTGGCATGAGTCCATTTCAGAAACATGCATTTGCATACGCTAATATGTTGTCATGTGCAGATCTGCCACCATCAAATGCTATAAACAGTATCATATGCTTCATGCTCAGGTGATTAATAGACCAGAATGCTACCTTGATTTTTTTTTATGTATTTGACACCCTAAGTGTGACAGGTATGTCCAGACATGGATCCCATGCTCACTGCACCATGAGACTCAAGCTGCACCCTGCTGAAATAGGCTGAAACCAGTGTAGGGGTTGCTTGTGTTCCATTCTAGAGGGGACCCTGCCTGGCAGTTTGGAATATACTGTTCGCATGTGGAGTAGGGTCAGTACTGATGTGGATAAGGGGGGCCTCTGTCTAGAAAGGTAAAGTGGGTAAAAAGAGTGGACTAGAATACAGCCCGGTCTTATTACCAGTGGTTGGGATCAGTTCAGGTATTTCAACCATCACCAACATTTATTTTGTAGTTTGTGCCTAGGTCTAGCACATATTCAAATATGCAGCATCTCATACTGAGGAACAGCTTCATATGTATAGATGTAATCATGCATCCTCTTTTGCACCTCCTTGTACTTTGTATTTTTTCCTATTTTTTTCTGCTGCCTTAACCACCTCTTCGTCATAACCTGATGCCATGTATTATAGCAGAGTTGATTGGCCAGGATGGCATTACTTTCCATTCCTCCCGCCTCCTTCTAATATGTCCAGCAGGCAAAACTTCATTCCGATGGGCCACAGTATGACACTGATCTCAGTCAGTGGCTTGATTCCTTGCTGGTCAGTACTGTTTCTTCTTCTTCTATCCTGTAGGCAATTGGAGCAAGGATGTTTCTAGAGTCTGAGGGCTTATTCAAAGGCCTGAAATGGGAAGGGTACAAGGACGCGATGTCTATAAATGAATGATCAGTGTTGGTATGCAAAGTCTTCTTGACGTCCAGATGGAGGTCAATTTTGCTGCCATATAAAGTCCAACTCTTGTTTTTTTAAGCAGGAGGAGGTGGTCTTGTATGCGAGTGTGTTAATCACAGAGCAGTCTTCTCTCTTTTTTTCTTTTTGCAGTTTTTCAGAACTTCCTTTTAGAAGAGTTTTTTTCTGAAGACGGATCACCTAGGTTGACTCTAAGGCCAGGCAGTTAAGCAAATTTGGCATTTTTGCCTTTTTAACATGATATTTTTATTTAAAGAAAATATTTTAAAAATGAAACAATTAGCCATATCAAGTACCAATCATCTCAGTTTATAGTTTCTTTTCAGTTTATGTCTCCACATCACAGCACTGAAATGCAATGTCAAGCTAATTAAGTAGCCTCTCTTTGGATTCACTTTGCTCAAGGTGGTCTCAGCATGGTAGTCCTACTGTATCTTAAAACCTGCTGGGTAAATGACAAACATCAAATAAAAAATATCATGTGACATGAATAAAGTGCAAAATGTTTGTGGATCAGAACATCTCCGGTTTAAAACGTAAAATTCTTTATCATACTTAATTAATCATTTATATGGAAGTAGCATGGTTTGGGGTTTGTAGTGGAATAGGGTGGGATGTTAACTTGTTAATGTAATTTTATTCTTAATTTTTTTTTATTGTAAATTCTTAATTATGTATATTGTTTAATTATTTTAAATTAATTTGTTAACTGTAATGTACATTTGATTTTTTACATTTATGTTAGTAATTAATACTATAATAGTGGGCTGTTCATTATAATTAATGTAATTTTTATGTCATATAATTTTTTACTGTTACTGTCAAATATATAATTGACTATTAATTATGGGCTTCATTATGATGGCGGTCTGACAAGTGTTTGTCTGCCACCGTTTCAGGCAAGAGACTGCCCAGCAAGGAGCCGACGGCTCCGACAGTCCAATAGCAACAGGACCACCCTGTAGGCATACAGTGGATTGGCGTACCATGGAATAGCATACACTTGAGTGGGG